>NC_045754.1:5771555-5797113 GCF_008692095.1 Etheostoma spectabile
GAGATGTCAGAGTGGGGGGGGGGGGCTGCCCACAGAAAGGCGCCCGAGCAGTTGGAGGTTCGGTACCTTGCTCAAGAGCACCATGGCAGTGCCCAGGAGGTGAACTGGCACCTCTCCAGTTATGAATCCATCATCATAATTTTAGTCCGTATAGGGACATGAACCAGCGACCCTCCGGTGCCCAACCAAACTCCCTACAACTCTTGCCCTATGTGTTTTTGTCGGTGGTCCGAACCCTCTATGTCCTGTGCGGCCGCCTGAGGGATTCCGCCTTCATTGTCGGCCGCCAGAAGGATTCTGCCTTCACCGTTCTGCTTTCACCGTCCTGCTCGACCTCCAGAGGGGTACCGCCTACAACGTCCTGCTCAGCCGCCTGAGGGTCTCTACAAGCGGCCACCTGAGGGGTCCGTTTCCGCTACTGGCCTCTGCAACCCTGTTTTCAAGTGCCAACTGGCCCCAGTTCCCGAGTGGTCACTGTCCCTGTTCCCCAGTGCCCGCCGTTCCACAGCCCCATGGACTTTTTGTCCTTTTTCCCCTTCCTGAGCCCTGCCGCCCTCCCTGGACTACTTTTTTGACTTGTTTTTGTTTGGACTGTTGGGTGCAGTTTGATGCAGTTAGTGCCCATCATTTCATGCCAGGTCTGTATATCTCAGTTAACTGTTGACAACAGTCAACTGCTGTGCAGCTCAAAATAGTTACGCATTGGCTCCACTTTCAACAGTCCTCAACTTTTTTGCTTTTGTTCCGACACCTTTGAGAGATCATTTCTTTTATTTCAGTTCCCTTAAGATGCCTCCTGAAATCATGACAGAATGTTCAAAGCAACTCATGCTGATGTTGCCCTATTTCAATGACAAGACAGGCAAGGGAGCAGTATTCTACTCAAAAACAATGATCCGCTGTGGAGATACTCTCAATACTGTCTTTTTGTGGATTGTGAGTGTGAGAGAGCGGATTCACCCACAGCGCTACAAAGCTCAGCTTCAATAAAGTTTTGACTTGAAGAAGGAATCCCCTCACTCAAAAGACTATCTTTGAAAGTGACATTCTTATCCTTCTCCGTTTGTGGCTTCTTAAACTGCGATATCATCCAGTCAGACTCTGCCAAACATTCACACATGGTGAGTGAGAGACAAAAAAAAAGCTTTGAAAGCAAACAAAGCATGACTTAGCCTACTGAAAAGCCATTTTCTGATGTGCCATCACTTTCCAGTCTCTAAACCTTCACCCTGCTCAACCCCATATTAGTCTTGTCTGAAAATCACCTTATGGCAGTGAAATTCACCACAGGCCACCCGCTGACACACTCTCCTCATGCAGGCTAAAATTAACAACAGTCCACTCTCTCCGTGCTCCAAAAGGAAGTTTTAAAGCCAAGTAATTATCGTTGGAGGTTTTTATGCCAAGGGCAGCGGACTCTCTCTGTGAAGTCTACTCCGGCTACCAAGCATTGTGACCTCTTACGCAACACATGTATTGTGAAAAGAGTTGCAGTCTATGTGCTGCAGTGATTTCAGCTTCATCATGTAGTCAAAATGCCAGAGCCCCTGAAGACCATATTTTTTTTATTCTGAAGTAACAGTAGGTTTTTAAAGGAATAATTAATTTAGGGAAATACACATGTTTTCTCTCTTGCCCCGAGTTAGATGAGAAAATTGATAATATTTTGATAAAAAATGTGTCATGAACCGATTCAGTCTGTTCTCATGTGCCACACGCTCGAAAAGCTAGGAAAGGTTATGCACCACAATTTGTAAGTATTCAACGTTTTTTTTCTCCGCAGAATGCACCACATTGACTGCTGCTGTGTAAGAACGCGGCTGGTCGCGTACGGAGGTGGTCGGGGTGGATGGGTGGGCGTTAAAGCACATGACTTTTATGCCAGGGAGCGGAGTCCGCTTCCTGGAAAATGTGTGTTCTTTAGGAGCGTTTCAATCCAAACCGTAATCTTTTTCCTAAACTTACCTAACTAACCCTAACTCCTAAACCCCATATCACTCACTTTTTGTGGCCTAAACTTCACCATGATGTCCGCCGAAACGACCAGTAGCTTGCTGCTACATTGGAGCACCATGCAGCACCACAGCTGGTGTGGCAGAGCTCTGTAGCAGCTACACAAATCTACTAACTACCACACAGCCGAGCTGTGATGGAGGTCTGTAGCGGCTTAAAAACAACTAGCAAATGCCGCTTGGCATCGTGGACCTTGTAGCCTGCCACTGTCGCCGGCCTAATGTGACCAGCCAGCGGTCTCCTAGTTTGATACAATATCTCATGTTTTGGTGTGCACACATTTTCGTTCCCGTTGAATGAGACTGCGTTGAATGAGAATACGTTGACTGATTAGCTTGGATAGCAGTGGTACTGTAATGATGGGGAACAACTAGCCTGTCTCTGTCCAAGGGAACCCAACTATCTATAGCACCAGCACTTCCAAAGCTAGCTAATTAACATATAACATCTTTTTTTGTTTAATCCTTACAAAAAATGAAGTATAAAGACAACAATAAACCCAGTCGCTTGGGATATCAGAATCTCAAAGAAGACTCTGGAAACAGATGCTTAAAAAAAAAAAATCAGATGACTATTGTAGTCAGTGTGGAGCGATAAATTGTTTTCTATTCATAGATAGGAATAATTTACACTTTAAAATATGAAGCGTTAATTACGCATTCCAAATAATTGTTACTATTTTAGTTTGGTTAAGTAAAGTTTACTTTTCTTGACAATTGACTATTGACAAATCAGGGAAGAAGTTATTAGTAATTAGCAAACTAGAATTGGGAATGAGAGGCTCTAATTATAAACAACTTCATGTGTATACGTAATTGTCAACCTTTACATGATGCAAGCTACAACACATGCTGTCAATCTGTTAAATCACCTTATAGTTTTCCGAGTGGTGAAACCTCTGACTTTCAATGCTTAAATGTGCCAATTAGATGCTAGCTAACACAACCAGCACCACGGATCTGTCAGTGATATTAAATTGCATATTTCCCATTACAGATAGAAACGAGTCACTGATGTGATTCGGTGACACAGCATTAAGAGACAGCATGCAGGGACTATAAGAGTATATCAGCCACTCAAGGCTAAATTAGCATTCTCCTTTACACCAGCATCACATTTTTTAATTTCAAATGTGAAGACGAAAGGGATCCATCTAAAAAAAAGACTTCTAACATGCAATGTGCGTTCTTTTCAGGGCTAAACTTATGTTTAGCAGACACCATTGTCTCAGGAAACTTTTTTCCGAGTGTTCATATATAAATTTAATGAGGGTGAGGGTGAATATGAATTAGCATTACACTATAAAGCATAAAAGCAGGGTGGTGGCAGCTGATGGACAGCTGGTTAAGACGCATACCATACAGCTACATTGTCCCTGGTTCAGCTCCATTTGGAGACCTTTTGTTGCATTTACATAAAAAAGAAATTGCAACAGAAACCTCTATAGCACCATACTTTCCTTCTAATCCTCGTTGTGGGAAGATGAGAGCAGAGAACTGCTCATTTAGGCACGATCGTCTACCTCACTGGGCATACTAGAAAACTTTATTGCGAACAATGAATAATTAAAATGAAAGCTTGAGAGCATGCATCATTTCATTTGTTATGCCAACATGCAGTGATGTAGCTAATGAGATTTTGGTAATGGGTCAAATTCCCCCACTGGTGCTGTAATAGCTGTGCCTTCAACAGTGTTTTGGCGGAGCCAGGAAATTGCTTCGCCGTAAGCTTCATGCCCTGATGAGCTTTGATATCTTCAACGGAAATGCACACCTTTATGATCGCCGCTCCTCTGAATGAGGCTTGTACGTTGCGAAGATGCAGCACTTGTCCCTTGTTTTGTGCGCCGCGCAGACAGATACAGCTAATTTGGTGTCTGAATGTCAATAACACACAAAAAACACTTTTTGGATTCATTCAAGCACAAAGGGCTGTTTTATCTCCTGTCATACTTGAAAATATATCAGCTATAACTCTCACAACATGCAGATACCACACAGATTGTGTGCATGCAATGTTTGTGTTTCTGTCATTTAATGTTGAGATACTTTAAGAACATATAGATATTATATATTATGTTATTATTTCACATCATCTTGAAAGTTTGACATACCTTTGACATAGTTATTTAAAGCCAATTTGCCACCTTTTAATCATAGATCTCTTGATGTTTCTTGAGCTAATGCCTAATTAATCAACTGTCATTTCAAATGAATGGGTTTTGCTGCATTGGCTATTTACTGTTCTTGATTTTAGATTTCTTGACACTTTCATGATGTATTCCTTCGGCTACTCAGGAGCAATTCACAGACCTTAATGACATATACACATTGGAAACTTAACAGCTGCTAACTGTCAAGTCCATCACAATTATGCAATTATAAAAACAATACAACAGTTGATGTAGAATAAGATCAGACTGAAGAGATACTTGTGTTCAAGAGCCCTACTCATGTACTTGTTTATGACATGGACGGGATAGACTGTAAAAATGAATTGCCCCTTAAGTATTAATAAAGTTTTCTTTATCTGTATTCTATCAAATTGCTCACTCTTCTTTTCTCTCATTAATAAGATAATCTTGCTCCTATATCTTCTATACCATGTACATTTCTCAAATGTTACTTTTATAATTTAGGTCCCTTGTTTCCCAAACCTTCTTCTTTCTGTGGAATGTCTGAAATATCTAATTGAACACTGAAAGTCTCTATAATGTTGTTTTGCAAAGCGAACAAAATTGAAATTTGCCTTGCTCAGGACTTATTCACCGAGGGTTGTTTTTTGAAAACAAGCCACTGCGTATGAACTCAAATTCAAATGAAATACCAAAATGAAATCAGTGTGCTGTGTTTATAAAGTATATGCCTAAAAACGTTTCCGAGATATTTGCAAACGGGAATTTTGTAAGCTGGAAAACAGGCTTAACATTTAGTGTACTTAATCTAAAAGCCTTGTTTCAATACATTCAAGCACAGTAAAATACCAAACAGGGGGTGGACATAATAACATGTACATGTCGCTGCATTGGATTGCATTGAGTTCCAAGTTGTTCCTGTTATTTTGTCCATGCTCTGTAGGTGGACATGGCTGCTGGTCCTGCATATCTCCCACAGAACACCTCTGCAAGCAAGATCCACAAAACACATCTGGACTGGATTAGCAAATTCTCCTGACGTGAGCATTGAAAACTGTTCCAATTGTCAAAACACTGTAAACATAAAACATCCCACTGTAAATCACATCATTTTTTACACAGAATAAGAAAATACAGCCACTTGAGTGTGTCACGGCAGAGTGTGTGTTCCAAAGTCCTCTTCATCTACATGTCACACAGCATAATTGTCATTCAGACATAATAGCCTGGACTGGAGCACATGGGGCCAGCAAAATAGTGTGCAGAAGGTGCCAACACATGGCCACTTCATGAGCCTAACAAACGGTAAATCTCAGAGGAACTTGTGAAATGTGAATGGCACAAAAACTGGCTGTTCTAAGGCTTATCTGCTTGACAAAACATTATCTCAGTTTACATTTTATTTAGCAGGACACACAAAACATAATAAAGTGGGTAATCTAAAGGAAATCACGATTTGTGTGTAGTTGTGTTGTATGAGGTGTCACCCTTTACAGCCAGTAGGAAACCTTTTTCTACACATTAGTTTGAGCTGGATTCTTAATGATTGCTATTATCAACTCATTTAATTTCTTGGAGAGACTGAGCTGTAACCACAAGGTCCACAAGCTCACTGCTCAGAGTTCAGGTTTCTGCCAACAGAGTCAACATAATCCCACAAAATTCACGCTGTGAAAGTCTGAGTAACAGAATCAGTGAAGTGCATTTTGCTACCTAACCATGAAGAAATCCACATGACACAAGCCTTCCGTAATCGCGCACCACCCCCCTTCCTCCTCCACGCAGTTACTTCTAACCAAGGAGGACATGGCGGATTAAAAAAAGCAGGATGGACTCTTCAGAAGAGGTAATTATCTTCGCTTGATTTTCATTGCACAAAAGTCGCAGCATGACACCTTTTTCTGAACATAGCCATACTGAGAAATACAGAGAGTTTTGTGGAGCCGATAGTCCTAATTAGCTTTGTATCAACTCGTTTGGCAACGGCTTGAATGTAATGGACATTCATAAATATGAATAGGTTACACACTAAAGCTTTAATATTACAGTTATTAACCTTTAACAATTTTTTCAAAAATTGGTGGAGTTACGAATGAGTTACGTTAACGTGATGGATTTTTATTTTAACCTTGCAATGCAAAATTGCAATTAAAGGCATGGAAAAGAGAATAGAACATATATAACTAATGTTTTTTTGTATGCAATGGACATAGCTGGGCAGTAATTTGGCAGTTGCGGTGGATATCCTCATGTAGGAACTGGTGTCTGGGGTAGTGTGCACAAAACTAATGAGATCATACCTGCATTGCCTCAGGGTATGCAGCTTTTCGACTCTCTCTGCAAGTCTTTGAATTATGCATGTACAAATAGACACACTATTAAACCACAGGTGAATATGCATTAATTTGAAACCATATGTTGGTCATCATAATTAAAAGTTTTAATTGAAGCTGCAGCATGTTGCAGGAGGGATCCATGTTCAGCATTGACACAAATTCAAATTAACGCCATAAATCTTTTTTCTCTGGAAATTAAACTCAAAAAATTCTCATTACCTCTTGTGGTCATCACGCATAGCAAGTCAGATAAAAAACAACAACCTCTCTCTTTCTTTATGTACAGTATCTATTTTAGATTTCACAAAAAATCTGAAGCCTTGTTTTAGTACATTCAACCACAGTAAAATAACAAACGGGGTAGACATAATAACATGTACATGTTGCTGCATTGGATTGCATTAAATTCCAAGTTGTTCCTGTTATTTTATCCATGCTCATGGATGCTTGTTGGCATGGACTCTACATGTCTCCATTCTTTTAAAAGACATTCCCAGTAACAGTGGTGAAGCTTGCTGTCCGACACGTGGGGTCCAAACTTAGGTATATCAATATAAATATATATAATTTAAAACAACGCTATATGTTTTTTCCCGCTTTGGTGCCCCTACAGGTTGGAAGCGGTGTTGTCCCATTATGTCTCATTGGAACTACAGAGCCGCTACCTGATCTGGCAAACTTGCTGTTTACCCTGTTACGAGTTGATGAACCACTGAAATGGTTTTGGAAACATTATAAGGTAAAAAAGTTAGTGCTGCTTTAAGATAATGGACTGTGTGTTTTTCCTTGGATTTCTTAAAAATAAATATTTTTAAACCATGTCTTCATGTAATAAAACAAATTTATTTAATACATGGATGTCATGCTACTCTATATCCTTAACGTTTCTTCCAGCACCCGAGACGATTCGGGTTTATTGGCATTTCTTTAAACCAGAAAAAACTTTTCTCCCATGATGGAATGCTCTGCTGCGCTGTGGAGGAAGGTCTGGCACAGACTTTGCAGATAACTGCACTGGTCTTTCCGCTTGAATATACAGCTGTGCAATATGGCCCAACACTTCCCTCCAAAACAAAAGAACTCCCATGAATTTAACTACAGATGTCTCTCCAGTCAAATTCTAATATTGGCAAGTTGAGCAGACTTTGACTAATGGCTCCTGCCATCCATAACCCTAAACCTAACCCCTAACCCCTGACCCTAACCCCCTAACCCTAACGCTAACCCCCTAACCCTAACCCTAACCCCCTTCCCTAAACCCCAAACCCCCTAACCCTAACCCCTAACCCTAACCCTAACCCCTAACCCTAACCCTAACCCTTATTTCTAAGTCACTTAGATTTCAGAATCAAGAAGGCCTGCTCTGCCGTTTATACATGTAATAGAGCATGATACATCAGGTCTTTGTCTAATGGAATTATGCAGTGAAACTGTATAGATACGTGTGCTTTCATTTTGCTACTTAATTAACGTTTTTCCTTTAAATTAATTGCTTATTTTTTCCCTTAAAAACATTGCTTTCATTTTAGATTTTGGCCAAAGTGTTCAAAAGGACAGGGTATCTAGGCAACAGGGCATTTTAATCAATGCTTTTTGGACTTCAGCAACAACTTGAAATCTGACTAGAAAAACATATTAAAGAGTGCCCATTATGCACATTTTCAGGTTCATAATTGTATTTTTAGGTTGTACCAGAATAGGTTTACAACACACCCTGTGTGTTGAGCTCTGTTTTCACACTTCTATTCCATCTCTGTTGGTATGTTGTTGTTGTCATGTGCAGTAGCTAGATAAGGATGACCAGCCAATCAGAAGCAGAGTATAAGGGCGTGCCCCGCTACCAGTTAGGTGAGCATTATAACGTGTGTTACAAAGCGACGCAAAATGACGCATGTTGTCACGGTGGTAAAGGCTGGACTACATTAGAGCTGTTTGGAGCAGTTTGTGAACAGTGTTTTTGGTTGGAGATGGTAAGTTCATTTGAGGTGGACTTTGTGCATTTTCACTTTGTAAACCTATTGCATGCACGAAAAAGATATACAACACGATGAAGGAAATAGCCAAAGAGAATAATATGAGCACTTTAAGAAATGTATAAATAATCCTCACCTCAACATCCAGTTACTACGTAAATGTCTACACCTAATATTTTAACCTGACCCGAATCACTCGAGTGGTTCTATGACAGCAAAGGAATTTCATTCAAACACTTAAATGATTACAGGTTTAGCAGAAAAAAATGGAAAATATTTGGCTGAATGCTTTGTTACGTCTTACAGGAAACCCAGGATTGGAGGGATAAGAGGGAGTTGTGCAAAACTAGCAGTTCACTCACAAGTGTAAAAAGATTATTTCAGGACAAATGTGATACTTCCAATGCTTAATGTAGACAGAAAAGTGTTATGATTTTTTGGATCTTGTTTTCAAATGTCACAACAAAATATCCTACGCCAAATTAGATTTTTGTTAGACTAGACCAGAACATGACTTTATGTGTCCCTCGCTTAGACTTGGTAATTCTTTATTTCAAAGAAAAACCCCAGAGATCTTTAATAATAAAAGACCTCTCACTATACCAAGGAAGCATTTCACGGTTAATTTCGCTGAGATACATCTGTCAGAAAGGCAGCACTGTGTCAAAGACGTACATTTTTTATGAACTTTCATTAATTTGATTAAATAATTCAGCAATCGCTTTGATGGAAGCGACACCATTTTTGTTGCTCTCATGATTGTCAGTTTTCACACTTTGTCTAAACAAGAATACCCAAGTGCATTATGCAACCCACATGTGCTGTACGTGACCAATCGGGTTTTTCCATCAAGCTTGTTTGTCCTATTTTTGTTCTTATAATTTTAATTAGCTGTATAAAGGCCAATATTTAACATGTCTGTCAAACTGAGAACTATCTTCAAATGCTTATGTTGAAAATTGCACTAAAGATAGTTTGACAATATTTCTACATGATGCCTAGGTGACGTTAGGTTATTTTCTAGCTTGGAGCAGATTTGTCAGAGAAGGGTGACCTCTCGGGAAAGACAATGTATATTACTCTTATTCCTACACTTTCAGACCTTAAGCTGGTCATATATTTTCAGAGGGAACATATAGCTAGCTTATATAGACTTGTTCTGTATTAATATGTCCAGGTTTTCTCATCATTTTTGCCTCATTCCTATCCCTCCATATTTCCATTCATGTGACCTTTTGCTAATAATCTTGTCTCCAACACAGAGATCACATTTCTGCAGTTTTAAGAAATATTTTTCTCTCCACATGTTGTCCTCTAATTTATTTTGGATTCACAACGACAAAGTGATCCAGCATGATTGATATGAGAGGACATGATTACATTATTATGCCGTGCTGTCAACCATGCCTGCTAACCCAGATATTTGCTTGCCTGTTTGCAGCATCTCATGTGTGAAGATGATATGTACTGCTCTGTATCTGCTATAACAAGCAAACTCCATGACAGTATCCAGACTTCCAATGTTCTCACCTTTTTCAGTCACATTGGCGAGCTGTCTACGCTGCTGTAGATTGCATTGTAATAATTGAGAACTTGCCCTGTCCAGTCCAATAAACAAACTAAAGGAGCCTGCTCCGTGGGTGTGTGTGAAGAACTTTTCCTCAAACTCGCGGCCAATCCAATTGCAACCTTACACTCCACACAGCCCACCTATTCAGCGGTCTCTAACTTGATTTTCTCCAGACTTCTTGGAATGAGCCGGTGTTGTGGCTACGTCAGTTTACGGCTGGTGTGATAGATGGCCGAGCCGGTGATTGAACGGATTCAAAGTCTGTTTTTGAAGGGGACAAATGTTTGTGCTTCCTCGACTGGAGTAAGTTAAACTGTTTTTGTGAACACTTTCTTTTCAAAAGTTTAGTGGAATAACCACAAAATCCATTTTTGCTATATTCATTGCTTTATGTGTTTACAATCTGTCTTAAATCCCTTCAACAACAATCAGCTCTAATTCTTCTGTGTATGCTAAGGCTGATCAATAATCCCTATGTGCGTGAAAAGAAATTGTAGTCTGAGAAATTAAATGCACTTTTAATTATTTAGCAAACTGCGGAATGGAGCTTAAACACTGTTCTAATTTTCAAGCAGATTCCTACACAGCACACAGGGAGTTTTGATCAAGTGAAGTCAGTCGCGAGCAGACACTCTCTGTACAAGCTATCTGCTTAACGAACTGCGTGCTCCCTGGAAAGTTGTAGGAACATGCTTCTATTTTAATGGATCTTTAACTCACAGCCATAGGCCTGCACATAACCTCATACCCCCCAATGCTTTTATAATAACACCTTGGCAGAGATTTGTTTGTTTTGGATAGCAATGTCAGATGTGGTGTAGAAGAACCACAATTAAGCTTCAGTTTAGGAACCTCCAAAGACAGTGTTAACAAGCAGCCCATTTTTATTTTTTAATGATTGACTCAACGCCACAGGGATAATTGCTGTGTTGGACCAGCAGATGATTATAGATCAAAGTTTTGCTTAAAGTGCTCAAATTACGTTTTCCCTTTGCCTTATTGTTTTATGTATCTTTTTTTGTGCATGTAATAGGTTTACAAAGTGAAAAAGCCCAAAGTCCCCCAAAAGGAACTTACCATCTCCAACAGAAAGCACTGTTCACAAACTGCTCCAAACAGCTCTATGGTAGTCCAGCCTTCACTTCCATGAGGACCGTGACTTTGTAACACATGTTGTAATGCTCGCTTAGTTTCTAGCATCGTATGCCCCCATTCTCTGCTTCTGACTGGCTAGTAGTCCATACCTAGCTACTGCGCATGTGTGACTCCAAACAATAAAATAGAAAGGAAGTGTGATGCCTCATTTGATAGCTAATGCAGAGAGCTCAACACACAGGGTGAAGAGGAGTACAACAAAAATATGGTGTTTTTTCAAAGATTCTGGTAAACCTCAAAATACAATTATGAACCTGAAAATGAGCATAATATGAACACTTTAAGGGAGTTTTTATGATAGTTACATACAGCCAGAGTGAAATACCTCAACTATGGGGAGAAGTGACTTTGGACGCCTTGACACACGTTCCTACAATATCTGATCCAAACATTGTCATTTTCAAATCAAATGACAAAATAGGCTTTTGTGTGGTATGTCTTATCAACTGGCACCACTTTTTTTCAGGATTCTCTGAACGTGAAAAAATGTCTGAGTCACACAACCATTTTGTGATCTGCCATGCTATGTTTGAAGTTTTATGTCATGCAAAAACTACTTGACTAAAGTGATGAAAAGGCTATGAGAAACCAATGTCAATGTTTCATAGAGAACATGATTCAAACTACTGTAAGTCCACCTGAAAGGAGTATAACAAGGCCACTGTACTTTTCCCCTCAGAGATACAACATTCCATTGACCTACTGTATGTATCACTTTTTACATTTGAACATGAACCAATGCTGTTGGTCTGTAGTTTAACCAGAAAAAGATAATTTTAGCTTGTTGGTAGTTGGACAAAAAATACATTTATACTATATACAATTGAAGCAGCTGAATCTTCCACATATTATCAGAGGGGTTGCTTGGAGAGATTTTCAAATGCAAACGCTGTATAGGCAGAATATAAATAGGCTTCTAAGTATGCAGGGCATATATGGAATTCTTAGCGAGGGATATTTATGAAAATGTTGCAGGTCAATGAAGCCTCACAGTGAAAACAAGATCCCATAAGCTTTTATTGCTGCATTAATTTAACACATAGCATATAAAGACCTGCATTTGGGTTTTTGAAATGCTGCATATTTTAATTGAAATGAAAGAAAATCCAAACGCCTTTATTCATTCAAATAGCGTTAACCTTTGCAAACAGGTTCAATAATAAATCAGTGAATTGCATAGGTGAACCTGGGTGTTTCTTTCTATGACTCTGAGCCAATTTCATTGAAATAAAAGGATTATGAAAATGTGGATCAACGATATCTAATGCCCAGAAGCAGCAGAATGTACTAGAAACATTCATGAGGCATTTTACATCAAGGCTCAGCCATTGTCATTACAATTACATCCACAGACTAAAGAACAGAAAAGGGAAAGACAATGGCCTCAGGCTGACCTTTTACCTTGGTGTGACTTCCTCTGTGAGCATCCCCATTTGCCTGAAGATGTTTATATCCACGAGAGCTTCAAGGAAGCAACGCTGATTTTCATTTGTACCTGTGGGGGGTGTTTCCTCAAATAGGTTCCATTCTTGTTATTTTTTATTTTTAGTTTGTCATTCATATCCCAGCGTACCAAATCTTCTTGACCTCAAGTAGAACAAGCAAGCAGCAACCATTTTGGATGGAGCCGAGCAGTTCTTTCGAAACAAGGTTCAGCAGCAACATTTCAGCAATGTGTCTTTATTATTAATTTGCAAATGTCATGTCTGTGAAAGATCCCAATATGTTGAAGTTAAAAAGGTTGTTCCTCTCCCCTTGAGCAAACATGTTTGGCAGAATAAAGAGCTCAAAACATATATATTTCTATATATTTTATAGAGGTAGCTCACTTGGTAGAGCAAGCGCCCATATATAAAGGTTTACTCCTCGACGCAGCGGGCCCGGGATTGACTCCGACCTGCGGCCCTTTGCTGCAGGTCATTCCCCCTCTCTCTCCCCCTACATGTCTTCAACTGTCCGGTCAATTGAAGGCCTAAAATGGCCAGAAATAAAACATACATATTTCCTTTAAACTGATATTTCAGATGTCCACTATGCCAATTAGAAAATGACTGTACTTCAGAGATATCAGATGTAAAACATTACAGAATGCAATCAATTTCCATACGCAATATCCTGGATTAGAATTAACAAGACTTTATTTTTCATTGACAGGTCTAACCAGTATACAGGGAGTTAATACACTACAAACATAACTAATGTCATTACTCTATGTAGGATAGATATTGCATTTTAATGTCCGCATAGCCCACAAAACAAGAAACTGTTCTTAATTTGGTGTAATATGAAAACTGATCATTGATAAATTGTGCGAATACTACTACAACTACCACCACTACTACAGTCTATCTAGTCTAAATCAACAACGTTTCATTTCAGGATTGTTCAGGTGCTGCCAGATATTCCGCTGGATGTCCATCAATTCCACCGGATGTCACCTTCCACTTTACTTGTGTTGGCTTTCTAAACTCTGGTGGATTCATGAGGACTATGGTTAACTGCTCCTCAGATCTCTGCAGGGTAAATCCAGACAGCTAGCTAGACCATCTGTCCAATCTGAGTTTTCTGTTGCACGACTAAAACAGCTTTTGAACGAACACACGTTTCACCAAAACAAATTCCTTTCCAGAGGCTATTTTGCAGCGGCACCGTCGCTCCATCCGGCGCTTAGTGTCGCTCAAGACAATTGGGATTGGTTTAAAGAAATGGCAATAAACCAGGACTGCGGAGGAAGTTCTGGTAATGCGAGACTACAGTTTGACTATATGTAGGGACACATTTCCTGTGTCTACTCTATGTAGGACAGATGTCATGTTGCTGGCTTTCCGAAGCTGCTTGCACTGTATAAGATCTGTCCTTGCACACTGAGACAAGGAGGGGGAGGTCACACACGAGTCCCAGGAGAGAGCATCAGTGGCAAGATGCATGTGTGCAATAGAGTGATGAAGCGAGAGGGAAGGAGAAGTCTGACGGAATCGAAAAGGTACAAAAGAGGATGGAGAGGACAGGGAAATAGGGAGGGGGGGATGCTGGGGTGACCTCTCCTGTCCCTGTTAAGCTGCAGTTTACTTTTGTAATCCACTACAGAACCGCTAAGGGGGATATTCACACTGTGTTTCCCTCGAGGAAATAAAGGTTACAGTGGAAATATTATTTTTTTGTGCTCGGTGGGTTAAATGTGAGATTGCTGCTCAGATAGTCATACTTACATACATACATACTTGATTCCTGTAACTAGCACAGATTATCTTCCAAGTGACTTTCCAACTTCATGTTAGAAATGACTGTGTTAGAAATATAATTGGTGGTTATATGAAAGTGAAAATAAACAATAAAACACTCATCCTTAATGAGCTGGATATAGCGAATAGAGAAGTACAGTCTATGTGCTTGCTTTGCATTTATAGCGTGGCATGCTTGGTAATTGTATTTCGATCTGTTCTGTGTGTCTATTATTATTCTAGTTTAGTAGCACCTTAACTCTGAGGCACAGGTCTAATGAAAATCTCCCCAAGCTTGCCTGTAGCTAAAGATGCCCGGCCAGGTCTCCCTTGACTACATAGTGTTCACATGGGCCTGTATGTATCCAGCCACTTTATTAATGTAAAAAGGTTATCATCTACATGACGGCTTAGGGTTAGCAATATAGGGTTAACAGCACTACTTTGGATTTGTGTTTCAAAACATCCTCTGCTTGTTCCTGAATCACAGAGTATTCCATTCTAAATTAATTGTGATGGCTAACAATTTCCTTCAGTTGAATGACAACAAAACTCAAGATATTGTCTATGGCCCTTAAAAATCCAACTTCCATCCCTGCCAATCCATCCCTTTTCCCCTATGTTAAATCCCATGCATTTAAACTGGATTTTATTTTAGACTCCCATCTTAACCAGGAATAACAAATATCATCTGTAAAGACCAGTTTCTTATCAATTAGGAATAATTTCCAAACTCAAGTTTGTTCTGTTTTACAATGACCTCCCGCCTAGACTACTTTAACTCTCTCTAATTTGGTCTCCATCTGACACTAGTGGCAGGGCTTCAGATGGTCCAAAATGCAGCGGCTTGGCTGCTCACAAACACAAGAAAGTGTGAACACATTACACCTGTCCTAGCCTCCTTGCACTAGCTTCCAGTCCAGTCTAGGATACAATTTGAAATACTGCTGATGTTTTGTCAAGCTCTTCACACCCTTGCCTCCAGCTACATATCTGGTATCATTCATCCCCATGTAGCCCCCCGGTCCATCAGATCCTCCAGCCAGGGTCTCCTCCATTTCCCACGGTCCCGGCTTAAGCAAAAAGGTGACAGGGCCTTTTCTGTTGCTGGCCCTCTACTGTGGAACCAACTGCCACCTGACATCAGAAATGTCCCTTCAATTACAATATTACAATATATATACTGTATGTTGAGGCCCTCAACAATATTCAAAACCAGGCTCAAAACACACCTATTTATATTGTCCTTTTCTGTGTTTTTGTTGTCCCACCCTGTTATGTCTGTAAATAAATGTCTGTCTCTTGATGTTGTCTTAACTGATAACCTAACTGATCTGTAAGTGAATTTATTTAATTTAATTGTAATATTCTGTGGCTAATGCACTATATATATAAAACTTTGGTCATTGTGATAAAAAAATCTTTACTTAGTTACTATAGATGCTCATATGAAATTGGAATTCACTAGAGTTGGATCCCTAAAATGAACCATAACAAGATTTTGTTCGTAATCTCTTCTGCACTTGTAGCTACTCATCTATTCACTGCCTTGTTCTTTTCGACCTGCCAAAAGATGCGGCAAACTATTTCGCAGACAACTGCAGGGAAGGCGGTGGAGTTCAGCAACATCAAGGTGTTGCAATAAGATATCAGAGAACTCAGCAAGGTTGATGTGCTGTAGTGGGGAGAGATGGTAAAAATCTCTGGGAGCAGATCAGATTGGTCTCAAGCTGCATAACCCCCAAGAATCAGCTTAAAGAAAAAAAAATGTCAGTGCTGGCAACTTGACATTAAAGTAGAATCTCCCCCTCAGATGTTTTTTCTCCTTTTACCTGAAAGGCCACATGATGTTCTTCCTGTTGGAATGAAAAGAAAGTTGGCGAAAGCTTGCTCCACTATTGCAAAAAGAAACAGAATGCACAGAGTGAAATAAAATCGGATCATTCTCCATGAGATTAGTTATTGATTTGTCTTCCAAATGCCTATAAAGCGATCTCTGTCTAGATGATAAGGTATTTTATACTTCATACTATTATTTCCTTTTCCCCCATGCCCAGCATGGATTAAAGAATCTGAAATGATTGCAGAGCTTATGGCGTGGAAATGTGCAATCAAACTAAACAATATAAGAACTCATTTTTATTTATTTATTCTTAGATGTATTCATGCACAATATGCTTTTAGCCACTGTACTCATTTAATTTAACTAGAAACAAATTTCTTTTTTAATTTTCTTATTAGGTTCTGCACCCTTTGACAGAATCTGATGGAGGAGTTTAGCGTGCCGCCGTGACCCTGAAGCTCTCTGCTTCTTAAATCTCATTTATCCAGCCTGGTAGAGAAGGGCTTACTCTGGTAAAAAAAAGTAGTAATAAAGATAGAATATGGTGAGTCACATGGGCTAAGCACTTCATGGACAGTCGTCATAAGAAGATGCATGGGCACATGAACTCGTGCTGAAGGTACTCAACTAACCGGAGCGACAGCGGGAGCACAAAAGTGTGCCGATGAGTCATGCACGTGGGCTAACGGTGTATAGGAAGTTGCGCGACATTTTGCAAGCGAACACATCTCACTAGAACTTCACTAAGGTGACTGATTGATTGATTGGTACAGAAAACAAATATTTGGTTCTTTGCATTATTTGAGCTACTATATGCAAAGAAGCACTCTGATGCTGCATATACCAACCCTTCAGCTGTTTGCATATTATGAGTCATGAAACATTTTTGGCAGGTAATTCTAAGAGACCTAAGGTCCATACATTTTTCATGTGATTCATTTTTCCTGCAGCAGCGTGGTTTCTAAACAAAACAAATTACACTCCTTCCAATAGGGACTTTTTTCTGCCCCTAGTTTGTGAAATCAAAGCAGGAGCCCGTCTGGTTTCCTGTTCCTACTAAAAAAGTGAAAATAATAAACATTCATGGGAAAGGTTTAATTGGACGGTGGCTTTAAGGTTTGGACTAGTTTCATTGCACTGATCAGAGATACATCCTTCTTTCCATGTAGAATGGATTAATCAATAGTTTTTCAAAGCGTTGCCCTGTGCTCTTGTCTGTGTATGATACCATTCCCCCAGATGTAATGTATATTGAGGCTATGTTTGACAAGAAAAAGTTGACTAGGACACTACTGTAGTGAAAATAATAGACGCCGGTAATGTTTTTATTACAATTGCAGCAGAGGGCATCTTATGTTGCTATAACAACAGCTACTTCTACAGTATCCTAGCTGGACACTTGTCTTTGGTCTACTGTCAAAAAAGCACTTGACGTTGGGCGTTTTTTTTTCAGAAAAATTGAGCTGCAAAAAAGAAGTCGGCTGTGGCGTTAAAAAAAACTGTCAGGACTTTTTTGAAAGCACAGTTTACTCGGTAATATAATACTGTAAAAGACGGAAGCTTAAAAAGACGGCAAGTGTGAACATATGTGCACTAGCTTAGGCGTATTTTACTAATGCTCGTTTAAAATGACAATGAAGTGCTTCATTATTGACTTAAGACCAGGTTTTTGTAGCCTCAAGATTGCGATACGCCAAGAAATCAGCTGAACACACCTCCCTGTAAGACCAGCACGCCCATGGGCGCAAGTGCATTTGCTATTTAAACAACGTGGTTGCAGGATGGGAAACTCTTAACTGCGTCGGCCTTAAAATAGATTGGGCTGACGGATGAGTCTACACTTGGTTGAACACACATTCAATATTCCGATGGATATATGCTATATTAAAAAGGGTATAAACCTCCTGAGATACTTAGCAAGTCTTTGTGGTTGTTGTACAAACTGTACTGCCAGAATATGAACATATCACTTGTCAATAAATAACAACAACAACAACAACAAAATGGAGATAAGTTCCATAGAGTGACTTCAGAGGGTTAAACCCCTTCTCATGGTACATTCTATCCGTTACTTTATTTTACCAAAGGGAAAGTGGCGACATAGGAATCCTTCACACGAGTGTGATCTCATGTCACAGTGATTGTCAGACTGACACAATGTTCTTGGTTTTACCGCAATGGCTAGTATTGTCAAGACAGTAAGACGTGCAGATTTTTCAATTCAGAGGAATAACAAAATAATATTTTGAGTGTAAATCCAAAGGGTGACATCCTGTTCTCAATATAGAAGGCTAATTATGGAGGACTTGTTTCACAGAGGTTAGTTTAGCCGCTTAAGTGGAAAGACAGGGTTTGGTAATAAACAGTCATTGCTGAGTGACTGCCTCTCAATTAACCCAAGAAAATTAATAGAGGGAACATTCTTGATTATTCTAATCATTGCAGCTATTTAGGAAGGGAAAAAAAGCATTAAAGAAAACTACAAATGACACATGTCAACGCTTCTGGAAGCTGAGCCTTTGTTTTTTCTTTCCTGCCTCCAAATATTTTAGGACCGCCTCACTCACTGGCACCGTTTCAGAACACAGCAACCTTGATGAACATCCTCAGGCTATTTTTGTAATTTTCTTTGCTCATTTATTGATGTAAAAGAAGATGCAGAGATATGATGCGTGGGTTTGAATGGCGGATGATGAAGAGGAGTGTTTCCACAAAAAAAGTGAGCAGATTTTTTTTCATGAAAAAGAGCCAGCCAGCCTCATGTTGTCTACTATCAAGTGTTGAGAAAAAAATTGTTTTCCAATCACTGTGTAGTTTACAGAATAAGTGTTGAGTGTTGGGGAAAGTAATAAAAGCAATTTATCCAGGCGGCTTTCCACATCTCTGTGCTCTTGGAAAACCATAAAGAGGAAGAAAAAAACAGCTACAGTGAAGTTGCTATTTGATACACTACCTGTTTGAATATCCTTTGAATTTAAAGATAGGTGCTTCTGTGTTTGCAAAGCTTTACATCTGATACAAATCTTCTGATATGTTTTACAAATTAAAGTGAAGCGTGTTCAAGTGCCAAAGAAAAAGCACACAATTCTGGATGGATTTCAATACCTTGTTTAACCTGCCTGCAGTACTGAGTGGGCCCTTGCGTCTTCCCGCATGTCTAATGTGTGAGATAACACACCTTTAGATCTTGGATCAAAACTGCGATTCATTTGGCAGAATTATGAGAATAAGAATCCTATTGATTTTCAAATGGGGCCTTCACCAGGGCCTGACCAGCGCTGTTGGTGAATATTCCAAAAACAGTGTAAATATATGTGTGGCCAACGCATTCTTATGAACGGGTCGGTATGATATCGTACAAAAATGTGTGCACACCAAAACAGAAGATACACCACAAAAATTAAGAGACTTCCTGCTGGTCATGTGACGCCGGCTGGCTACAAGCTTCATGATGCCCGAGCGGCAGTTGGTAGTTGTTTAAGCCGCTACAGAGCTTTGTGACCCTGGCTCTGTTTTGTCAGCGGTAGTTGCTGGTTCAGTTACCTGAAAACAGGAGACTTTGAGCAAGGTACAAATCAACGTGGGCTGTCATTTTTGGAGGACATTATGGTTCAATTTTGTCCACAAAATGTGAGCGTTTTGCCGCAACAAAAAAATTAAGATTAGGCACCAAAACGTCCAAAAAGGGTAGGATAAAAGTCATGGTTTGGATTAAAACCCACCTAAGGAATACCAATATTTTTTGGTGAGAAGCTTTAGTTTGCTGCATGTTAAAGGTGTTGTAGGTAGGATTGTGAGAATCCAGGATACAGCCAAAGAATTTGAACATCGACAACTTCTTAGTCCCTCCCCCCCTTTCTGCTAAAGCCCAAACGGTCTCCTAAGCCTCTCCCCCCACAAGGGAGAATGACTGACATGCAGTGATTGGCATGCAGCTAGACACCATCCCCCTGCCTAATGTACCTCAGCGTAAATTATTTCAGGAAGACCTAACACTCAATCCCTGCTCTCTTTCTAAATCCAACCAGCTGTTGGAGGCGTTCACCTTCTTGTAAACCAAGCAGAATCGGCCACGAATTCCAAGGGCCAATCACAGCGTCACAACCCTGCTTTAAATCAGTTTCTCTCCCTGCTGCTGTCAGCTGTCATATCAGGCAAAGCGTATAATCCTCCACCTCCCCTTCCACCTCCAGTCATCGTCCCCCAAAGGCAGCCTGGGTCTTCATCCTGTGGGACGCTCTGTCGACTCCTTGGGTCTGGTCTTCGGGCTCGCCGCCACCACCAGTGTCTGGACTCCATCGGGGGGATTGTCTAGGCTTCCTTACCCCTTTTACAAATGATTCTATAACAATGGAGTCTAAAGCTCCAAAGACTGTATATTTTATTATGCTTATGTAAACCTTTGCATATCTGCAAACGAGTCTCTCCTGATTGAAATGTAGTTCTACCCAAACATAGGATCAATTTCAACATATATGACAGAAAGTTATAAGTCTTAATAAGTCTTTTATAAGTCTCCTATTGCATCTTTAACACCCACTCATCCACCCGGACCTTCTTCCCTTCGCAGCCAGCCACGTTCTTATGTATTAACGGTCAATGTAGTGAACACAGCAAAAAAAACAACAACAACGTGGAATGCTTGCGAATTACAGTGCTTAACTTTTCCTAGCTTTTTGAACGTTCATGGGAACAGGCTGACGTGATCTGCATGTTTTCTCTGCCACCATGTGTTCTCAGCATACAGATGGTTAGATGCTTCTGAGGTTCCTGTGAGATCAGTTATTAAATGAGCGGGCAAGGTCAGTGTGGAGGAAGGTAGAAAGGAGGTGGAGTAGAAACATCCATGATAAGCAGAGCCCCTACTATGGACTTCACATCTTGCTTTTGGCCCCTGCTGGGAGAGGCTTAGAGTGGAAAGACGTCCCCCTTACCTTATCATTATTTAGCTGTGTACCACATACCCTTATTCCAATTCCAAAGGAGAAAAAGGTGTTGAATTTCTCATCAGTACCAAACAAGAAATCCCAGCCTCAGATATTATATGAAGCCCTGCTCTATATCACATTGTGCTGATGAATAAATATAGACTAGGTGCTCCTTAGAAAAGATGCATTATTTACTTTGAGGTGTTATCTTATATTGTGGACAGCCAGTGCAGAGTATGGATTTGCAGTGTTATTGGGCTGCATCAGAGGACATCACAGTCACACAGCAATCTGAAGAGGGATCCCAGGGAGTATCATCCAGGCAGAATTTGGATTTGAAGCATGGAGCCAGGAGATGCATCCATAACTTTCCAGCTGTATCCGTTAACCCTGTTGAATAAATATGGGCACAATCCATACAGGGTCACCACTTTTTATTTAAAAAAAAATAAAAAAACAAGTAAGAATAAGAAAAACAGAAAATTCCTGCTGGCCCATTACTGACAGTGGCCAAATAATGATATCTGTCAGGCCATAGCTTCCATTGAGGACACTAGGTCATGTCTGCATTGGTGGTAGGTTACATTCCTCATTAGAAAAGTTGATTTTGTATTTCATCTTACAGTATTTTAGACTCAAATGTGACTGCTTTTAGGACAAATGATTAATAAATAAGTCATTAATTTTTTATCATAACTTCGTTCCTGGCAGCGTGGAGAAGGTGTTAAATAAGAATGAGATCTTCATAAAGGGCAATGGAATTTCCAGAAAGTAGTTTTTGTGAATAAAATAATAAGAAAAAAAAACAAGAGACATATTTGTTTTTTGGGTCAAAATGCTGTGTGGGTACGTTGGGAGGAAGGTACACACACACTGAGTATTTCTAAAATCATGGCTACGACCCTGAGTATCTGCAAGTAGGTTGTAGATCATGACAAATTAATTAACAACTACCTCAACAGGTGCTAAGATGTATATTTTTCTAGCTTTCTACTACTTTCTATTTTGGAACACAAACTTCTCACCTTCTTCACCTGGACAGTGAAGCAGCTAGCTAACTGCAAACATCCTGGTAAGTTAGTGCACATTAGCTCACGTTATTAGTTAGCTAATTAGCTTTAATTTCTTGATTTATTTTGATTTATTCTTTGTTAGTTGGCTATTTGTCCCACTATTTGTCCCACTCTTTACTTTTTTTTCTTCTTTTCTCTACCCCCCTTTACCTCCCCTCCCTTGCTCCCTGTGTTCTCTACCTCCCCACCTCTCTCCATACATATTATTTTACATATATTTTTATTTTTAGGATGCATATTTTATTGCTATTGTTGTTTTGAAAAAAAATTCTCTGGAGGAGGCATACTCCAAAATTGTGACCTGTGTTCACCCCAGATCATTTGTGGATGCTTCTTGCACCTGTCCTGAGTGATTTTCTGTAACGGATGCTGAACTGGGCATTGGGTGGACCCTTGATAGGGCAGGCATGCGGGCTGTGCCCCTATAGAGGGTGTTTGTAGCACTATGTTTTCATGTTGATGTCATCATGCCCTGTTCCTTTTTTCAGGACGTTGAAGATGAGCAAGGTTCGTACAATGATGTGCCAGTGGGGATGCTCTGCCATGAACAGGAAAACATCATTCCACACACGCAGTCCCTTCACCACGATGCATCCTCAGTGGGAATCATCCTGGAGGAAAACATTGTGATGGATGTTGAGAGCCTGCCCCAGGCCATGTACATTGTCTTGTGACTTACCTATGCACTGCATCTCAACTACCCACAATACATGAAGAACACTTTAGATTTTTTTAAACAGGTGCTTCTGAACTTAGGTAAGACAAATCTGAAACATAAACTAAAAACACTCAAGAATCAGCTTGCAATGTAAGATCTAGCATCTCTTCTTCCCAAATTGTCAAATGTGTTTTTTTTTAATTAATTGGCAGTAAAAGTAAAGTGAAGTAAGAGAGGCTAAGGAGAGAAGGACAGACTACTTTTTTTTTACATGGGGGATGGAGAAAGCATGTTGGGTCATGAGGAGGGGAGATATAGGGAGGAGGAGGGGAGAGTATGGGCTCACACACATGCTTTTTTATTTCATCCAGAGAAACATTTTTAATGACCAAGATGGAGGAGTGGGGAGAGGAGGGAGGAAGAGAGAAAGGGAGGTAGAGGTGGAGGGGAGAATATGGGCTCTCCATACAGGTATCTGCTCTGTTATTTCTTTTCTTCTCCCTTCTTTCATTCTCACACATGTTTTTGTTTATGTCAAGAAGCCAGTGTTCAGCAGGGCTGAGTTTTTTAGGGCCAGTTTGTCAACCAAATTTGAAGAGGCACAGTACAATATTGGAATGATTGGAGGTAAAGAGGAAGAGATGTTTTCACTTTTCATGCCATCACTGAGGAAACTACACACTGGAAGCCTTTAAAGCCAAGGCTTTGTTTCCTTTGTTGCTGAAAAAAGACATGTTCAGTAAAAAAAAAAATTGGATCAGTGTAATATTGCAGTTGTATGTATGTATTTTACACGGCTTTATTGATTGAAAGACATATTTAGAGTTTCAGAAACTAAATAGAATGGAAAGCCTTTATTGTCATTATACACAAGTGCAGTACCTGTACCTGAGACTGAAGCAACCCCTTTACAGTTTTGACACAAAATATAAGAACATAAAATATAATAATATAAAGTATAGGTAGAGAAGAAAAAGTAGAGGGGGGGGGGGGCTGGTGCACAGTCCTGAGTCCTGAGTGCAACTAAAAAAGCTTTGTAAACACATCATGTGAAAAGTAATCAAGTGGTATTAAGTACAGTAAATATATATTGCACAGTAATGGAATGAAATGATTATTAAATGTTGCACTGTATGAAATTGCACAGAATTCCTGTGTCCTTTTAGGCATTATTTAACAGTGTTGCACAGCAGGAGGGAAGAAGAAAGTCCGGGGGCCGGGGGGTGGGCTGTGGAGTGGAGTCTGTGCATATGTGAGTTCAGGGTGGTTATGGCCTTTGGGAAGAAACTGTTCTTGAGTCTGTTAGTCTGTGCTCTGATGCACCTGTAGCGCCTACCTGAGGGCAACAGGTCAAACAGATCAGAGCCGGGGTGGGAGCTGTCCTTGATGATGTTCTCTGCTCTGCTGAGGAAGCGGGAGGTGTAGATGTCCACCAGGGAGGGGAGAGGGCAGCCTAGGATCTTTAATGCTGACCTCACAACCCTCTTCTGTCTCTCCCTGTCTGCCGCGGGGCAGCTGCCGTACCAGACTGTGATGCAGTACGTCAGCAGGCTCTCAATGGAAGAGCCGTAGAAGGTCAGCAGCAGGTTGGAGTCCAAGTTCCTGAGGTGTCTCGTCTCCCTTTGACATGAGTCTGACCACTGTGGTGTCGTCAGCAAACTTGACGAATGTTGTTGCTGTGGGCCAGACTGCAGATGTGGGTGTAGAGACAGTACAGGAGGGGGCTCAGCACACAGACCTGTGGGGAGCCGGTATTTAACATGCAAGTGGAGGAGAGGTGGGGGCCCAGCCTCACCGTCTGGGGCCAATTGGCTGAGAAAGTCCTTTATCCAGGCACATGTGAGAGGGGGGAGGCCCAGTGACCAGTTTGGAGATGGGAATGTTCAAGATGATTGTGTTGAAAGCGGAGCTGTAATCTTAAAAAGTTAAGTTGGGTCACTTAGAACATACAATTGAGTTGAATTGGTAATGGACAAATGCTTACTTAACAAGCTGAGTTAAATACATGGGTGGGGAATGATTGTTTAAACTAAGTATCTTCAGTTACTGTAACTCGGTTATTAGTACATTCAACTTAAATGTTCTATTCCATTCCATCATGGGCTCAAGTACATTGAAAGCAGTCCACTTAACTTATTCAACTAATGCTTCATTACTTAAAAAGTTTAAGGCAACGATTTACCTTGATTATTTTAAGTAGATTCTACTTATCCGGGTTTACAGTGTGATCTGCTACTTTTGGTCACATCCCAAGCACCTGCCCAACATAAGAGCAGTGCAAAAAGCTTTCCTACTTTGAAAACATATACAGAAAGGTATGTTTGTGCATACTTTATTCAGTGTTATTTACTGAAACATTTTTAGATTTATTTTGGAAAAATATACAAAAGCCAATTCTTAATAAGAATAATTTCAATAGTTTGACATTCCCTTGAGTGCAAAACTTTTTTGTAATGGAAATTGAATAATGAAAATGAATTGCAATATCTAATCAAAACAATCCAAAACCATTTTCATATTTCCTGGACTGCACACACATTACATTTTTTTGGGGAAAAATAAATAGAAAAGGATATATCATTCATTTTTCAACTGAACCCTCCATCTACAATGCACTATTGGGACAATAAGGCACCAAGAGCTCTTCAAGATAA
>NC_045754.1:5797123-5805411 GCF_008692095.1 Etheostoma spectabile
TGCTTGACCATTTAGAGCTTTGTAGGTCAGGATAAGGATTTTAAATTCAATCCTGGAATTTACAGGAAGCCAATGCAGAGAATCCAATACAGGAGAAAGATGATCTCTTTTCTCAGTTCTTGTCAGAACACGTACTGCAGCATTGTGGATCAGCTGGAGAGTCTTAAGGGACTTAGTTGAGCATCCTAATAATAAAGAATTACAGTAGTCCAGCTTGGAAGTAACAGATGAGAGACAGGATGTTCCTAATTTTGGCAAAGTTATGAAGATGAAAAAAGGCTGTTCTTGAGGTTTGTTTTAGATGGGCATTAAAGGATGTATCCCCATAAAAAAAAATCCAAGATTTCTGACAGTAGTGCTGGAGACCAGGACAATACCATCCAGAATAGCTACTGGATATCTGTAGATAATGATGTTTGAAGGTGTTTAGGGCCCAGCACAATAACTTCGGTTTTGTCTGAGTTTAACATACAAAATTTGTAGGTCATCCACGATTTTATGTCATTTATGCACGCTTGCAGTTTAGCTAACTGACTGGTTTCATCTGCAAAGTATTTATAAAAAAACACATTTTGGTTGAGGAAATAATCTCTCTTCAGGGCTTTAACAGTTCTGGAGTGAATTTTTCACTTAAAAACACCAAAAATGTGTTGAGTTTCAAGGAGTTTTGTTCTGGCTCCAAAACACCCAACAGCCTCAGTAATAGTGAGACTCTTCAAGTGTTAAGCTGTGAACAGGTTTTTCTTTGTCCTAACATATTTTTTATAATGGGTGATACATAATACATGTGTTCATTTGTTCTGTTCCAAATGCCTGACATTCTGCAAGTAAACGTTTGGAACTACCTGGAAATAATAATACGTCTTCAGAACATAGGCAATAACAATGTACAGCCCTTGGGCTGTTTTTAAAATGAAAGGATTGCCTTAAACTGACTTTTGATAGTCAAGCTACACTGGGTGGTTACATATAAGATAGATGTTTGATTATTGAATATTTGACTGTCATACCACTGTCACATGCAGTTGCAACGCTGGCTTTTTAATCAGAGCCAACTCAACCCATTCTTTGAGCAGGAGAGTTAGTCAGCAACTGTCTTGTCTTAGCCTGTTTCTGCCCTCCTACGTACTTCCAATTTTCATTTTCAATTTTCATTTCCCTTCAGTATACCATCTCTTGGGTCTTCACCGGCCAAATTTTAACCGGTCCATAAGCAAATAGAGGGAGTGGCTGAGAACGATGATAGTTCAACAGTTCAACAGTCTGGGGTTAGTCTACAGGTTCCACCAAAACAAGTTCCTTCCCAATGCTATCTAGAAGTAAGTTTTTAAGTAAAATCATTGAAAAAGTAGTCTTTCAACAACTCAACCATTTCTTGTCACTAGCAAACAGTTTGATACCTTTCATCCGGTTTCCGACCCACCACAGCACTGAAACGGCTCTTGTCAAAGTCTTTAATGACATCCACCTAACACAGATAATGGCAAAATTTCAATCTTAGTATTACTTGATCTCAGTGCTGCCTTTGACCGGTCGACCACGACATATTACTAGACCGATTGGAAAACTGCGTTGGCCTTTCTGGCTTAGTACTAAACTGGTTTGAATCCTACCTAAGAAATAGGGATTACTTTGTGCTATAGGTAATTATGCATCTGAGCGTACAATATGACGTGCGGTTCCGCAAGGCTCCATTCGGGGGCCTCTTCTGTTTAACATCTACATGTTCTCCACTGGCTCAGATTAGGGAGAAAACAAAACAAGTTACCATAGTTATCGGACGACACACAATTTACATAACCTTATCGCCAGGGGACTATGTCCAAAACAAAACTGACTAAGTGCATCGAACAAATTAACGCTGGATTGCCAGAACTTTCTGAAATTAAGAAGAAAAACTGAGGTGGTTGTTTTTGGAAAAAAAGAGGAACGATTAAAATTCGGCTCCAGCTTCAACAACAATTTTAAAAACAACAGACAAAGCCAGAAATCTGGTGTAGTCATGGACTCAGACCTGAATTTTAACAGCCACATTAAGACAATAACAAAGTCGCCTACTATCACCTTAGAATATATCAAGGGTTAAAGGACTTATGTGTAACAGGACTTGGAAAACTGGTCCATGCTTTCATCTTCAGTAGACTTGACTACTGTAACGGGGTCTTTCCAGGTCTCCAAAAAAATCAATCAGACAGCTGCAGCTGATTCAGACAGCTGCTGCTCGAGTCCTCACTAAGACCAAGAGACTGGATCACATCACCCAGTTCTGAAGTCTTTACACTGGCTTCCTGTGCTCAAAGAATTGATTTCAAAGTACTCTTGCTAGTTTATAAATCCCTTAACGTTTAGGTCCAAATACATTTCTGATCTCTACTACACTATGACCCCCCCCAGACCTCTCAGGTCATCTGGGACAGGTCTACTTTCTGTCCCCAGAGTCAGAACTAAACAGGGTGAAGCAGCTTTCAGTTTCTATGCTCCTCATATCTGAACAAACTCCCAGAAACCTGCGATCCGCTGCACTCTCAGTTCTTTAAATCAAGGCTGAAGACCTTTCTTTTTGATCGGCCTTTCTTTAAATGAAGCTCATTTCTTAAATTTCTTATGCTGCACTGTAACTTTTATTTTTGTGTTTTATGTGTCCTAATGTTTCTATTGTTTTAACTGTCTATTCAGGTGTTTTATTAATTTTTAATGTTTACAATTTTTAACTGTTTGTACTTGTGTTTTATCTGTTTAACTGATTTCGTGTAAAGCACTTTGAATTGCCCTGTTGCTGAAATGTGCTATACAAATAAAGCTGCCTTGCTTTGCCTTCCCTTGCCTTGCCGTGCCTAGAGGCACCTTGGCTCTGTCCCGTGCATAGCGCCACCCATGACCATTGTGATTGGTTTAAAGAAATGGGAATTAACAAGAGCATGTTTTTCTCCCATTTGCAAAATGCTGTGTGGACTAGCCAGACCCTCCTAAGCAGTGCTGTGGAGGAAGGTCTGGCAAAGTGAGACTAGTCTGGGGTTGACAACAACAGGCCACTTGTACTGACACAAGTTTATTTATTGCAATTTTTGACTGGGGAAAAAAATATTTTGAACCCTTGATCCATGCCCATGTCTATATATAAAAGTAAAATATAGTATATTATCTTATACTATTTTTGTACATTTCTCAAAGTCTTTGCAAATCCTGGTCCCCTATGTTCTCCTTTGGAATTATGACCAGGTGGATTTCAGAAATCCAACTCTAATCCTTTATCACTCAATGTCATCATGAGACTGATGCCAGAGCCCCACTGGGAGCTGAACCTCCCCCCTGGGAGAGGTGCACCTGCATCTTAACCTGTTCCTATTCATCAATCTTGGGCGACAAACCATCAAAAAGTAAACCCCACCCTGCCTGTCTGTAGCTCGCACATTCTTTGATTTGGTATTTAATTGGATTTTAAATGTTATTTGTAAAACTGTGAATGTGCACACACACACACACACACACACACACACACACAATAAATAATAATAATAAAGATAATAATAATAATAATAAAAATGAAAATGTTCGGTGAGATAACACGTCCACTAATAGAATATAGACAGCGCTGCGTGTACGACTGATTTAGTGAGACACAACTAACACAAGTGCTAATAACTGCATGTTAGTACTGCTATCACATCTGTTGATGCACGGAGCAGCCATGTTGGATTTTTAGCATGGGGTACTCGTGGTTTCCTAAGGTCTTGGAGCGTGTTTCAGAGTTCCAAGTACAAATGTAACGCACTATAACATGCATCATTTTCTTTCTTTAGATAAGTGACCAAATGTTTTTAATTTAAAAAAAATCCACAGCCTTCAATCAAATCACTCAAATCTCCACTTTAAGTATTTCTTAAATTGGTGTCACTAGTTTGAAATAAGGCAAAAACTGTGTTAAAAAAAAAGAATAAAAACATATCAAATGACAGATTGTTCTCAGGAATTAATACATTGCAGTACACAGCACAGGGAAGAGGTTTGAGACGTGTGTGCTTAGCAAGTCTTTCTTTGAAAACATGTGTAATATTAGATTAAATCTCAAAGTGGGGTCATCCTCGTAGTGTTTGACCCTGTATGTACCCTGTTGTCCTATTTGCCAACTAATTTTTTATATTTAAATCAGAGAAGTACACCTCCAGATATTAAAATTTCATGTCATCTGTTACATATTTTACCAGTTTTGGTGTAGAATGCATTAAAAGAGTTATTTAAAGTGCTGTAATTTACAATTTAGCTGGATCCACTTTCTCTCAAGCTGTCACAAATTATTCTGCACCAGGTATTATATGCTATATCGTTTTTCTCTTTCAATCATACAGTAAGCAGTTATTTGTGAAAAGAAGAAAGTATTTGCGCAAATGAGTGGCTGTTAATGCATTTTTGGCATAGGCCTGGAGGTGGGCTTAAGTGCACTTTGTTCTGTAGGTACTCCTTTTCTGAAATCATGGATTTTAAAAGTTTTTTTTCTTAATTTTTTTCTCTCTCCATTTTTCAGTGGGACATTAAAACCAGAAAGCCACTGAGGTGTATCAATCTCAAATTAGAAAAATTCACGAAAAGAATTGAATGGAATGGACCAAGGAATCTACAGTATGGCCATAGTTTGTTTATTTAGGCCTATTTATTTATTTTGAATCGTTCAGTCACATCTGAGTGAGTGTGAAGACTATTTAGGCTTTCCAGTTTCAGCAGTCCAGCACGCTCTGCTGTTAATCATCACGTGGTTAGCCCGTGCAACTGAACTGTCAAATGCTGCCAATGCTGTGTGACGTTTCTAGCATAATAATGTGGGAGCAGGATGGATGCTGACATACAGTATACAGATGTTGCATCTGGTTGTGGGAGTGGAAGCTCAGCTTGTGGTCTGTTCTGCTGTGATAAAGGAGATAAAGATACAGACCAGCTTTACAAAGACACAGTTCTGGCTTGAGCACAAAGATTAGCACACAGTCGCAGCAGTCTTTACAATGCAGCCCAAAATCCTGATTCCCACATCTGAACTGTCCAGGTGTCAATAAATTATATTTGCATCAGAATGATTTAACGTGCACCTTATCCAAAACCTCATCATGCTTGAATGGTTTCACTTTTGGCAAAATCTCTTTGAGTTCTTGATGCTGTGAGAAAGAGGTTTAAATTGTTAATGGTGTTTGAATTTTGGTTTTGAAGGCAAAAAAAAAAAAGAAAAAGAGATGGACCAAAAGAAACCAGAGGTCCTTTGTTCTCCAGAGACACACTGACAGCTTTATGTTTATTTGATGAATCTGAACTGAAACAGGAAAAAAGGAGCTCTGAAGCATCCCGAATGGGTCAGTTATGATCACCATGACGATATGATAAAATGAGGTGGTTGATGCTCAGCATTGCTGGATCCTATGAGATCCATGATAGAGACTTGTGCTACAGCTTTCACTTCTGTTTGCGCATGTGATTGCTCCCCTGTCTTGTTTCTGTCTCTGTGTGTGTGTATGTTTCTGCATGTATTATTTGTAAGCTATGGACGTCACTCTTTCTGTTGTGTTCTTTTTATGTTTCTCTCTTTCCCGTCTTTCCTCTCAGTCTCCCTCCGGGACACGTTCTTATGTCTCAGTGCACTGTTTGTAATTGTTTGTAATTGTTCTTAATTTATGAAAGGCAGTAGCAGTGTCCACATGGTCCCCTGACACCACAATGGAGCCAGGAGAGCAGAGCAACCGGCTGCAGCAGGTCAAAGGTTCAAGAGCCCACTGTTGCTTAGTTATCTACTGTACGCACATGCCCGGTAGCTCTTGAACTCTTGAACTGCAGCTCTCCTGGCTCCACTGTGGTGTCAGGTTACTGCCTACATAGTCATTACTAAGATCATAACAACGGCAATTTTTTTTGTGTGTGGCAAAAATACATTTTAGAATATTGTATGTGTGAGTTTGACAATTGAATAGTGTGGACTTCACCGGAAAACAGGAAATAAACGGAGGTATGGATTAACAACTTTTATGCCTTTCTGTTACCTCTGTCACATCATTCGCTGTGTTCCCTTGGAAGGAATAACTACACATGGGTAGGCACTTTTAATAACATTTTGAACATGTTTAGAGACTAAAAACAAGTTTAAAACTTGCCCTGTTTAAGCCTGTTGGGTGCTAACTCTAGCAGGAGGATTACACGATGTAGGCAGCACCGATTGGTTTGGTTTTTCTCTCTACTGACAGCACTCCAAATGTCCAAACAAAAGAGATATGTGAAATCAACCGGAATTCTCCTTTAAAACCAGTTTTTTTTTTATTGCAGCACACACAGAAAATAGAGAGCTGAACCAGAAGGAGATATTTGCTTAATTTGACAAAAAGTGTTTTGGGCATCACTTACTATACCTTCAACCATATAGGAAATAATGCCAATGATAATGCAGACGGTTTGACTACTTACAATATTTAGCTTGAAAAAAAATTGGACATTAATTAATTATTAGTCACAACAGTGTGGATGTTGTATTGCTAAGGTTTAGCCTTGTGGCTTAACATCCTCAAATGTGAACAAGCTTCAGTTTTTTTTAAGTAGTTTTTAAACATTGTAAACCTTTTCTGCAGTGAAACCCTAAATCTATAAAAAGCTTTCTGGCAAGTTTACACCAGTTTCATTTCTAAATCTTTTCTTCTGTTTTGGCCTGAAGATCTTCATCAATATCTACAAGTTCACGACCTTTTGTTCACAAATCTGTAGGTATGATTTCTGTATGTATAAACTCTAGTTTAAGTCATTAGAACTCCTCATAAAGTATTAGCTTACTTTCCTTATCTACATGATACATTTGTTTTTGTACTTCTTACCCTCTTATTAATGTCATCTTATTTTTGTACTAATGAATGTGGATTTTGTATGAAAGGGCACAATATTTGCCTATGGTGAACTTCTTGTTAATTGTATGTTATTTTTGAGTAGGCATATGAGTGTTTTTCTGGCTAGTTTAATAATCATACAGTGATTTTATTATGTTGTATCTCAATACACTTCTGTGACTCTTTGGGGATATAAAAAAGGTGTGAGTGTCTTTCAAAGAAAAAACATTTTCTATTGTATGCACCTCTGTTCAACCCTTAAGGCATGTGTTTTTTTGCTTTTAGCTTCTCCAAAACCCTAACTATGTTTTGGTGACAAAGAAAAAGGTGCACTGGTGAGGATACTAACAGACAAAACAACCCAAATTAATGCAACCATTCTTCACCCAGACGACCCAGATTCAAGTGCTCATGACAGCTAAGTCCCTGCTGGAGTGTCCTTGAGCAGGACACTAAATCCCTACGAGGAGCGATCAATGAGTTTGGTCCTTCAAATGATTAATTTTCCCCTTGGCACGTCACAGTATCAAAGACATGAAATCACATTTTTAACTAAAAAGCTGTTTTATTTTGTATTTACTGTATTCTGTATCGGTCACAAGCTTAAAAAAACTCTGGACTGTCTTTGGCTACAATTTTGTGCAATGTTTTCCTGTTACTATGTTCACCACCTGCAGAGTTTCAATCCATCAATCTTTTTTCTCCTGTCACCACATCTTTTCAAACGGTTGCTTTGTCTTGTCGCGAGGTAAATCGGTCATGTGTTGTATCGACGTGGAGAAAACTACCTGACTATTTCATTGTCATTCTGTCATTCAATTGGAAAAACATGTTGCAACTGAAAGGATGACCTGCTGTCATCCCTGTCACTCACCGTTAGAGTCTTTGTCCGGCAGCAACAACAGAACTCCTACTATTATTATTAAAGGAAGGGATGCCCTATAGTATGTTCCCTGACAACGCTCATTTCTCTAACACGTTGGCTTCAGGCTGGTATCTGAGATACACAGGCTCATGTTGGAAGTCAGACATTCACAGATGGAAGGTGGTATTTGCAGCCCCTGTGCATTACAGTGGTACAGCTTAGAGAAAGAAAACAGGAGACAAACATGGATGCCCTTACCCCCCCTAATATAATAAATCCCCAAAGTGAACTTCTAAACATTCACATTGTCCACATCTACTCCTTTTTTCCCCACTGAGCTGATACAGGTTGTTACCCATGCTGAAGTTGATTAAAAAGAGGAATAAAAACAAACTAACTAATGCCTTAGTTAAAACTAATTAGGAAAATCCAACCTTTGAAGGAGAGCAATTTTATTTGTGAATAGATAATGTATTGTAAATAAATACATTTCTTGCTTAAAATACAGGGGGCATAAGTATACACACCCTTATGCTAAATTCCTATAGAGGCAGGCAGATTTTTATTTTTAAAGGCCA
>NC_045754.1:5805421-5813912 GCF_008692095.1 Etheostoma spectabile
TGGATCCAGGATACTATGCATCCTGATAAAGTTCACAACAGAAATCCAAATGAGAGCTTGGTAGCAGAGAGCTGCACTACAGCTCAGTATGCAGCTGCAGCACTGATAATGTTTTGGTTTCTACCCCTTGCAGGAATGATTGATTTACTTGGCAAGCAGCATATTCAGAGCATGTCTCTCCCCATAGCCAGATTTATGATGGTGCAAGGTGCAAATATGCGTAGAGGGAAAAGAAAAACCCACCACAACAACACTGAATTTCAAACGTGGAATTACTGAGATTCAGCTATAGTTTGGAGACCTGTCAACATTTTTTACAAACTTTTAACCATTAAAGAGAAGTGTAATTACTTCTCTGTGCTATACCCATGTCTCTGTCGCTGGTGCTGAGATATTCTTGCAATTGTTGGCTGGTTGGGAGCGAGACATATCTTTTATCTCTTTGCATTTATTTCAGGCTTTTGGCTCACTGCTTGTGAAAAAATATGGAATTATTAAGCAAGTAGCAGTCAGTGTCCCATTTAAAAAGGAAATGTGGGTGATGAAGAATAGTGGGACAGTCTCACAAGCAAATAAGCAAGTGGGTCATTCTGTCACAAAACACATCTGAACTGAGACTTTAATTAGAGCATCCAACAATAAAAATCAACATCCCCAGACTATCAGCTGCATTGATCCGATTCGAATACTTTAATTAGTAAATTGTCCAATGTTGCAGAGAGACTGGGCCGAGTAACAATGTTCACACAATGTTCTGCTATAAACAATGGACATCTAATGCCAAACTCCAGTGTCATGTTTAAGTTCACATTGCAGTAAAAATGCAGGGTGTAGAGGTCAGGGTGTTGGATGAGGGGTGTGTAACACCTGTGAAATCCCATCTGAAATCACCAGTCATTTTAGGCTGTTTTATTTAACCATGACAATGTTCGATCTTTTTTGAAATTACAAGTACGACACCATCAGTCTTGCATGGATGTTGCAAAAGTAAGGATTTAAAAAACGTTGGAAGTAAACTTTCCAAAACACCAGACTGTTAAAATGAATGTGGGGTTTAGCAAAATTCTTCATAAATCAACATTGTGTTTGTAGCGTGGGATGGAGTCTATGTCCTTCCCGTTCCACTTCCGGGATTGCTGCGGCGCTGCTGGAAATGTTTTGCCGGATTCTTTCTTTGTGTTGGAATTTTAAATTTGGTGGATTTATGAGGACTATGGTTAACTGCTCCTCAGCTCTCTGCATGGCAAATTGTCACAGCTAGTCAGACAACGGCCCAAACCCAAAGTGAGCCCTCTTTGATTTTTTTTGATCGATTTGATTTTGCCCTGCAGCTCGGTCTGGAAACCTGAACGTTTAATTCTCCTGCTTCCACCACCAAAGCACACCCGCAAACCCGGATCTTTGGTCTGATTGGTTGAAGGTCTATCCAATCACTGGATTTGTTTGCAGCCGAGTGTGAAGCGGCTGGGATGAGGATAAGCACCTCTAAATTTGAGGCCATGGTACTCAGCGGGAAACCGATGGAGTGCCTTCTCCAGGTAGGGAATGAGGCTTTATCCCAAGTGAAGGGGTTTAAATACCTTGGGGTCTTGTTCGCAAGTCAGAGGACAATGGAGTGGAAGATTGGTCAGAGAATCGGAGCAGTGGCTGCAGTATTACATTCTATTTATCGCACCGTTGTGACGAAAAGAGAGCTGAGCCAGAAGGCCAAAGCTCTCGATCTACCGGGCAATATTCGTTCCTACCCTCACCTATGGTCATGAGGCTGGTCATGACCGAAAGAACGAGATCCCGGTACAAGTGGCCGAAATGGGTTTCTAGGAGGGTGGCTGGTTCCTTAGAGATAGGGTGAGAAGCACAGTCATCCGAGAGGAGCTTGGAGTAGAGCCGCTGCTCCTTCGCGTCGAAAGGAGCCAGTTGAGGTGGTTCGGGCTTCTGGTAAGGATGCTTCCTGGGCGCCTCCCTAGGGAGGTGTTCCAGGCACGTCCAGCTGGGAGGAGACCCACGACTAAGTGGAGGGATTATGTCTATGGCTTGGGAAAGGAAAGTTTGGGGTCCTCTACTGGAGCCCCCGCGACCCAATACCATTTTAAGAGGATGAAGATGAACATGGATGGATGGATGTCCAATTGCGTACAGAGTCGTTTGAACTATGCCCGTTGGTCACGCCTCTTGTGCAGAGAAAACACAAAGCAGACTCCCCAGACCAATGTTCAATCTCAAATCCATTGAGCTTGGCTTGGTCTGGTGATACCCAGACTAGGTCTGTATGTTATTGTATTTTGAATCGTACACAGTGTTGTGAATATTTCATCACATATTAGCACTGGGCCCTCGAGACATAAATACAACCCATGCATAATTTTCTCACGATCTTTTTTTACACTTTTGACGCTCCATTGATGAATCATATGCTAATTCTATGGTCAGTGATTTACAAGTCTTATTTTATTCTGCTGCAGGGGAAATGAGGATACATGCTTAATGTGATGAAGAAACTATTAACTGAAGTTTAATTAACTATTCATTTGCCATTTATTAATGATGCTTTGAATAAAGTGTTACCCATATTTCTCCCACAATGCAATTTCTTTGTGACTGCAGTGTTGACAGCAGCACCCAGAGGTAATTGTTTGAAAACTTAAAACCTTAATTCCCAGAAGTCGTTTAGTGTCAAGTCAGCGAACTGCACACTGCATGTGCACTCATGTTTAGGGCTGTGACCACTTTTTTTTTTAATCATAGGGACAAGAGAGAAAGAAAAAAAATAAAGATTGGTCAAACAATGGAATGACAATATACAAATAAAAACATTTCATTTGGGTAAATTTACAGGGTATAATTTAGTAGGGATGGCACACTGTAGCTCATAAGGAAATAACGGATAGCAAAAGAGCGGATTAGGCACAGAAAGTACTGAAAGCACTGAACCCGTATATTTTCTATGGTGCTTTAGTATTATTTTACATGAAAATGGTGGTCCTGTGCAGCTTTAATGAAGATGTTAAAGTCAATTTGATTGATCACAATATGAAGTGCATGTCCAAATATGCTGATCAAACCGCTTTAGAATAACAGCAGAGTGATTTATGTACAGTTTAAGCCGGCCAACTTTGCATAATGCTAAACTAATTATCCTCTCTTGATTGTGCAATAAAGAGAAAATTGAAACGAGCATAAAAAAAGATGATTCATCACCCAAATGTCCATTTCTTTAGTAGCTGTGCGAGAGAGATGCAGTAGCTGTGCTGTGGGATAAAACTCCTTTTAAAATTTATTGAAACATCAAGCTGCTGAAAGTGTACGACTGAGCGCAGTGCTTGCACTGCGAGAAACTGATGTGACAGTTAATTCATATGGCTTATATATTAAACACAGCCTCTCATCATGCATTTAATGTGCAATAGTGGGTAGCCTGTGGTCAGCCCTGAAATATTAACATGTATAATGGAAGTGGAGGTCAATTTAACCTGCTGTTTTTTTTTTTTTTTTCTGGTACCAAATTACATGCACAATACAGACCACACTGAGTTCATGGCTGCTCTCCATCCCACACAAATACACACACAAAAACAATCTTTGAAGAGTGTATGATGTATTAATTTTAGGTTCTTCTTTGCATCCCTTGTTTTAAAGTCCATTATTTTATTTTTTTTAATTTTGGTTTCAAGCATTCCAGTTTTCTTTAAAACACTTTCTGACAATAAAGTGCTTTGAGAATAGATTTGACCTAATTTGATTTGACTGTTATAGAGAGCCATTGTTTGTAGTTTCTCAGGCTGCATTTAGCTCAGCAAATTAGAATGAAACATTTCATTGAAGGATAATAGTGCGTCAGGATAAACTTTGTTGTGAAATAACATGTCATCCTTCACTGAAATGTGTGGTTCTCAACAACGACAACACAATGACAGTCAATAAGTTCTGATGAGAAAAGTTCAGCAATGATACTTTTTTTTCCCTATAATTAATTTATACTCTCAACATTGTTTCACCTTCTGAAATAAACTAAGTAGAGTTTTGTGTTGATTCTGTTGCTCCAGAGCCAGTTTGAACTTTAAACTGTGTGTTGTGCATGGATGACCTGTAATACCCGTGAGCAGCTTTAAAAAAGGAATGATAATTGAGAAGATAGATCGGGTCCAGTGTTGATCGATCTGTTACACTTGTAGAATGATTCTTTTTGCCTTAAGGTCAAGTTGTCAAATTAAAGAAAATGCATTTTATCAAATCGTAAATCCAATTATTCTATATAAAATGCAAGACTTTGTAGATAAGAGGTTTAGTGGCAAATCTACATATGTACTGAGTTTATTGTCATGTTGGAAACTGGGAATAGTAATGTTTTGACTCTTCAGTGGTCCATCCAGGCACACTGACTTAAAAGTCACTGAGGTAACGCTTCTGTGTAACATTTGGAAGCATATGAAAAATCTCCTGGGTTTTAAATTAATAAACCAAATGTAAAATCACAAAAACACATAGGCTAAAGGTCATAAAAATTCATCCTCCTTTAAGGTTTTCTAAGCGATGTCCTGCATTTTTTAGACTACAATATGTTTTGTCATATACAGCCAGCATCTCCTAAATAACCGCTAGCTGCCCGTCCCCTGAACACACTGTAAAAACCGCGGTCTCTGTAGAAGGCCCAGGCTCCACAAACAGCAACAAAAACAAACTGTGCCAACCTGCACCACGAACCATAACAAACAGTGTCTTCAGCCCATAACCGACAAGAAGAAGTTGGTTCTCAAATTTTTTTTTCACATCAAGGACCCCTAAACTGACACAAATTAGATCACGGACCCTGTTAGAAAAATTATGATACATACCTTTTCTCTGATTATTTGTTATTTAACTGTTTGCATAATAATACCATGTTGTACAGATCACTCTAAACAAGACAACCATGGAGCCATCATCTGTCCTTGTGAAAGGCACAGGATGTTTCTGGGGGCAGCGCAGGCCGTGGAGATTCCCAGACCAAATGAGATAAACAGACATCGACTTTGTTATGACTTGGTATTAACAACCCCTTTGTGTAAATAAGGAGCTGTTGAGAGATTCCAGTTTCTTTAATATAGAAACTGTCTCCTTGTGTTCACAAGTAAAAATGAACTTTTATATAACTTCAGTGGTCTCTGTCTATTCTTGATAATGAGATTATTCTATCCCCATCTGATAAGACTCCCAGGATCCCCTACCTGATAGATTTTTTAATTTTTTATATTACAGAAAGCAAATGAAACCCATGAGCAAAATAGTCACACAATCTGTTATCGGGTTACTTTCGGATGAAATTATGGTGAAAATAAATGGATTCCCATTTTTGTTGGAGACCTCCTGGAACCCCTTCAAGAACCCCTGGGGGGCCCTGGACCTCACTTTAAGAAACACTGCACTAGAGGGCGCCGCCACTATAAGCGTAAATATGCAGCCCAGTCTCACGGCAGTTCGTGAAATGGTGACGTTATTTAATCTATTGATCCGTGTACAGGGACACGATTCTTGTTTTTATTGTGGTGGTGAGCGCGAATGTTAAACTAATGTATTTCAATGGGAAGCGTCATTTGTGATAACAGCATGATTACGGTGTCAAGTAATAGCCGAAAATTTGCGTAAGGAGGTTGGTTGTGGTGGTGGATTGGTCAAACAACACAGGACTTTCTCCCCGGAGACTGGGGATTGTGTCCCGCTTGTGGCAGTTCCTTTCCACGTTCATTTCCCCTTTGTTGCGTCCCCCAGAAACTGCAGATCTTGTCCCGGTGGCAGTTGTTCATATCGCAGTAACCACCATGAAATTAATGAGAAAAACGTGTCCCAGTTGACGAATCAGTAGATCAAAATAACGTGACCATTTCACAAACTGCGCTAAGACCGGGTTGAAATATGGTTTGTAATTGCTGCTAGAACAAACAACTTATGGGCTTCTTTTACCTGCTGTAGGAACAAACAGGAGCACATCAGTTTTAATATTTTTACTAGGACTGTAACAGAAAGTGAAGACAGTGATTGGGGCTTCTAAAAAGGTTATTTGAATTTATACTGAACAAAAGTATGTCAGCATACGATGGGTAGAAAAACTTTTTTTCAACATTTTCATATAAGAATCAATGCATGCAAAAGAAGTGAGCTTTGATCCCAGAGGATTAAGAATACATCCAATACAAGATACCAACTTTTTCTAGTCAGGTGGGCACATTGTTTGAACAACTTTGAACAATCACTGTATGTGTCTAATTATACATCCAATTCATTCCATCTTCAGTCATCAGCACAAAGTCCCATCTAATTTTCCACTTTGAAATGTAGCCTGCTGCAGAAAAATAGCGGCTTCAAAGGTGGATGTGGATTCTGCACTGTTGCTCTAAAAATGTCAGCCTACTCGAAAAGGAAAGCTTATTGGTCTCTTGACACTTTAATGCACAGGCTCAAACAAGCCTGTCATTAACCGGAAATAAAATGAAAAGAAACTGAAATCGCAATGTAAACACCGAAGGATTATATTGAGGATGCAAGTTTCAGCTCATACATCCCAAGGGGAGAGAGGGACGCCTATTTATTCACTGTAATATCACAATGACAAAACTGCATATTTGTGTGGTTTCGAGGTCAGGCATACAGTTAATATCAGCTGAAGCCTTATATAAAGACAGCTCTTTACTAACATAAGACGTTTTGTGCGGGAGGAGAACAAAGGTTTGAACTATATATTTCACACACAGAGCTGTGTTGTGCACAGCCGAATAGATGCCATGCCGACCAGTTCATATTCCCTGCTATGATGGTTAAAATAGGAAATTGCTATTTTTCTAGAAAATGTAATGCACTGACTGGGAGTTTAAGGAAGTTCATTAAATGTTTTTCTTTCCCAATAACCCCTGGCTATTGTAATGCCATGGCTATTGTAGAATTTTGGCATTAGAACTGATTGGATGCGTGTGGAAGTTTAGCTAATGGAAGACTTTAGGTATTTTTAATTGCTTTGGTAAGGGTTAGGGTGAAATTTCAGCATTTAAAAACAAGTGAGGACCCCATTGGACACTGTGCTTCGCTACAAACAAATAGTTACACATACTGACACGTTTCTGTGCATGTCAATGACTTGGCCGCAAATTGGTCTTAGTTAGAAATAATCCACAAAACCATTTGGTTGAGGTTTGTTTTAAAGATGTAGTAGGTATCAGTGCTGATCCGTGGTTGATGCTTCATGCCCCTGACTTGCAGCTGATTGGGTAAACGTGTTACGTGGGTCTGGCTGCTTGAGAATTTCAAGCTACTGTCATTGCGGCTTGTCCAGACTACGATGTCATATTTTATGGAAATAGTTCACCGAAATGTGTTTCTGAAAACATTTTAAGCGAGAAATAGGCAATGCAGTTGCTGAATCTGTCTTCATTTCAGATTGACAAGGGGGGGGGGGGGGGGGGGGCTGTCTACTACTTTTCCCTCGTGGGGGGAGGAGCTTTGGAGAAATTTTGGGCTTTAGCAGAAAGGGGGAAGGGACTGAGAAGTTGTCGATGTTAAAATTCTTTGGCTAAATCCTGGATCTTCACAATCCTACCTACAGCACCTTTAAGGCCACGGACGTGCTAAAATGAACACTTCAAAGTTACGATGCATTGGTTTGGAGTTGAAAATGTGGGCTGCTGCAGTTAAACTTGGTTGCTATTGTTCTGTTTTATCATACTGTCAAATTACTTTTTGCTTTACCTCATACATATAAATGATTTTTTTCCAATTTCTAAGGCCATGACCCCTCAAATTATTAGGTGGTGTTGTTGATTTCTTCACTGCGGAGTAGAGGGAGAAATGTGAAATGCAAATGTGAGACTCCATACAACTTCAGTACCCTATCTTGTGGCTCTGTCAAAAGGCTACCACTAAATCAGCTTTTAATTTCCCTTGAGGAACAACTTACTAAACAACTAGGAATGAATGAAAGTATAAAAAGTGCTGACAGATTTTTTTTAGGATGCAGTGGGACTCCGAAGATTAGATTTGTGTATTAATGATTCATTTAACTAAAGATTAAAATTGTCATTAGTTAGTATGGGAATTGTGATTTTCCCAAGCTGTACACCTATTCTCATACACTGATTTGTACCAATAATGAAATCCTTACAAATCATGGTTCTTTCATAATAGGAGGAAACGTTGTGTTCTACATGTTTGCGTGTGTTTATTTGAGAGATTTTGAAAGGATAGTGTTTTCAGTAGATTCTTTTTCTAAATACAGGCACCTCATTTACACGCAGTACACGTGCACAGTACATTCTGGTAGTTGTGTAAAATGATGGTGATTACCTGTGGGGGGGGATTAGGACCCACTGTGGAATCAACCACACTGCGAGCTCACTCTGCATAGAACATGCAATTCATAAACAACAAAAGGTTAGCCAATTCAACCATCACCATCATTATACCAACAATTCCACAAGAATGAATGTATAATATGTCCAAAAACATTTCCAGTACAAGAACAGAGGGA
>NC_045754.1:5813922-5815113 GCF_008692095.1 Etheostoma spectabile
TGACTGTACTGAAATGTAAAAAGAAATAAAAAAAGACACTGAAAAAAAGAAGGCAAACATGAAAATGGGTTCAACATAAAATGTATCATAAAAGTAATTATAGAAATGCAAATCAAGCAGCTGTTTCCGTTAGATGGTGTTGTTTTGATGGCAGCTACTGTATGTATGTATGTTGTGCACATGTATCAGAGTTCATTTACAAAATGAAGCTCATTTTTGTTGAAAGAAAGTAGTCTCCTAAGTGCCAGTTTTCTCCACAATTCCTACAGTAAGTATTGATTTTTTTAGATTTGTATTTTAGTGGGTGTCACTTCCTGCTTGTGGTGGACACCGTGTTTGTGAGCAGACTTCTAAATAAGATGTAGTTGTCTGGGAAGGAGCCACAGCGGCTGACAGTCAGTTTCACAGCCCCTCGGTTGAACCACAGGCGTAGTGCGGCATCTTCCATGCCATTTTCAGTTAAAGTCATCCTCATCAAATCTGGTCTGCCAAATTCTTCTAGCTCAATATCATGGTGCCTAAAAGCTTGCTCATGTAAAAAAACGAAACAGACCACCCCTGCTAAGATGTGCCAGTTTTTGGGGGAAATTGTCGCCATGTGTATTTCTTTTTTCCATGAAACAGGTGACGAAAACATCATTAAAGGGAATAAAATACTTTAAATTGCTGCTTTAGTGTGGAAAAACAATTACTGATCAGTCAGGTTTTTATGTCTTCTGTCTAGGGGAAAACAAGACATAACATTTTGTGTGACTCCTCCTTGTTTTCCACTCACAAAACTGGCCAGCTGCAGAGTGAATCGCAGTAACAGTAAATCACAAAACCTCAGATGTGTGCACTGCCCAAAACAAAGGTCCCCTAAGAAAAATTACATTTAAAACAAATCACATGTCTTTAACTTATCTTCCTAAAGGGAAAAAGGGGGCTTCTTTGGAGCTAACAATTTCGTCAAAACTCCTGACACGTGTCAGAAAGCTGCTGCTCTGCGCAAAACACAGAGGACTAAATGCTGACTTCAATTGTTGGAAGAGGTGGAAAAGGGCAGGTTGCTCTGGACTGGATTTTAAATGGAATGATGTCACCAGCTTGTCCAATCTAGAGGCAGCAATCCCTTCAAATGGACCAATCATAGGGCACCACATGTCGCTCATTACCCCTACACACGTACACACTCCAAGCTAAAGGGGGGGG
>NC_045754.1:5815123-5820961 GCF_008692095.1 Etheostoma spectabile
GGATGATTTAAAATCAAAGAAGCATGACCTAGGGTCCCATCAAAGTGTGTGCAACAAACAAAAAAATGTGTTTCCTTGAAATTAAACAGCTCCCTCATTTGTTAGTTGATAATATGCTAAAATATTTAAAACATCCTAACACCTCTAACACCATCATGTTTGTTTCACCATCATGAACCCTGCCAGTGCAAATAAAACAGCCATTCGTCTTGCAGACATGACAAGCCTAACATGTTAAGAGAAGGTCAATTACCATGTTTACAAGAGAATGGATTTTATGTGATGCAGTTTTCTGTGATGGCATTGCAAACTGAATTGCTCTTCAGTTGAACATAAGCAATGCAGTGTAGTTTATTTCAAAAAGAAAGAAGAATCAAAGTGGTTCAAAAGCCAATACATGTTCAGTAGCCTACTCCTTACTGTAGATAATGTTCAGAAGCAGAAGAAGTATTCGCCGGAAAAAATGTATTTCATTATTAGGATTCTGAGGTGTTCTTTTCGGTTTCCAAAAGCTCCATTTTTAGTTTCTCCCATGAAATGCTGACTGGAATGCACAAATTGACAACTTGTTAACAATGCCGGCTCTGTGAGAAAACCCTCATTATGAACCTAAAACTGCCCTGGATATGTATTCTTTCTAGCACTCCGTCACAAATCTAAATTGAAATAAAGTTAAAGTTTTTAAAAGGAAGCACAAAAACACCTTACACTAAATGGGGTTACACATCATAGAACACTATCCAGAGACAGACACACTTAACAGGTGAGCTAATGATTCAAGAGCGTGTAATTCTAATTCTGGGTCCACATGGGTCCAGCGGCCTGCTGGTTTACATTCCAGCCTTCTGATCAGGGACTGATTCACAGGGGTGCAAGTTGAATGCAATTATCTGTAATTAGCTTCCCGGTAGGATAGAAAATTAGCTAAAAGCACTGCTCACGGTGTGATCACGTCGTTTATTGTGCCTTATATTGGATAATATCAACGGAGGATTTATAAACATTTATTTTTCTAAAAACCATCAGCTTTTTGATTTGGTTGCAATTGCACAATTTTTGGAGATATCTCATAGTCATCTAATTTGCTTAAAATACAATGTGTCCCATAAGGCATTATTACATGAGAAGAGAGTTTTCAGCATCAATATTAACTTATTTTTTTTAAACTTGTAACATTTTTCTTTAGTAGAAACAAAAATGTGGATCAGCTACTCAGCTTTACCCACACGTGTCTAAATGTTTTAGCAAGCTCCTTGGTATTAGTCGCATACCTGTCATGCCAATAATATGACGTGAAATCAAACCCTCAGGGTAATATTCTGATCTTACAACAACGGTTATCAAAACAATAAGTTATAATAAACTGTATTCATAATTTGGGGCAATTCCCTCTCAAAATAAAAAAAGCAATAGCGGATTTTTAGTCCCTTCCTGTTCAATCGGCCAGCCAAACTGCGCTAACGTTAGCTTTGTAGAGATTGTGGGATTTCCCAAACTGAAAAAACACCGCACAGTAGTTGTAACTAAGACATCTGCTGACATTAGTGTTTCTTTAATGGATAGATATAACTACTATACGTCAGTGAACTTTCCTGACACAATTTTCTTTCCCTGTTAAACACTAGTCAACCAGTCAGTTAAGCTGACGCTAGCTTTGTATAGATCGTGGGATTTCCCAAACTTAAATAAATACCACAAATATAAACAATAAACTGCTTTGCTAGCTCAATCATGTTGTAGATATCTGCTGAATTTGTACTTTTCTTTAATGGATAGATTTAGCTACTATACGTCCGTCAACTTCAAACAACAGAGACAATTTCCTGTCTGTTTAACGCTAGTCAACCAATCAATTAAGCTAACGATAGCTTTCTAGAGATCGTGGGATTTTGCAAACTAAAAAAAAGTACCAAACATGAACACTAAACTGCTTTTCTAGCTCAACTGTGTGGTAAGTCACTAAGTACAGTCTGAATGTTGTTATGATGTGATCTCATGGCTGATTCCCTGTCTATGACAAGCAGGGGAGACCCATGCTAGATTGTCCAAAACAAATCAAGAAAGCAAGGATAAAGGATGCAACGAAGCGGAAAAGTCACCACTGTCAGTGGTGAATGCAAATGAATGAATGCAGCTACCCACATGAGATGTATATTGTTAGCGTAAACTAAAAAACAGTCACAAGCCTTTGTGCGGGAAAACATTGCCATCTGGGCACTGCAATGCTGGCCAGATGCTCCCAGTTATAGAGGCACTGAGCTCCACCCAGCCAAGAAACAACAAAACACACACATGTACAACGTATAATGTGCTGAGCCCATCCCATCGTTTGCTGCATATTGATCATCTGTTTTTGCACCATTTCCCTCATTTTAAACTGCGGGCAATTTTCCAGACAGCAACTAGAACTAAATTGCCATTTTCAAGCAAGCAAATATACTAATTGAACTAAAGGAATAAACACTTATGGGTTTGAATGAAACCAAACTTTACAATCATATTTTTAATTTGTAAATTATCTAACAGTAACCCTTCAAATGAGGGCACACCATTTCAATAGAAAACACTTAGCAAGCACTAAAAGTCTGTAGTTGGCAGAATGATATCTCTTCATAACAGTTATGTTTCTAAGAATCATTAATGCTTTTCGGAGAACCTGAAGCAAATGTTGGACTTTTTCCTTCAAGGAGACACAATTAGTCATAGGTCATTCAGAATCACGCTTCATTTGCTTTTGAGGTTTCAAGAGTCAAGAAAATTGCTCAACACACTTGAGCATACCAAGCATTAGTTCAAGTAAGAAATAAAGAAATGAGCCAAAACTGCAACTATGTGGCTTGCACACAATATTTGATTTGGAAATCTGAATTGGCTCTTTTGTCTACACTTACTATTATCAATGGCTGAAAAAGAAAAGTGAATGCTGTAAATGCATGGCTCATTGTGAGAAAAATAATAAAGAGCCCAAATGCACAGTGCCTATTGTGCCTAAAGAACCCAGGTGCTCCCAGTTGCTTCAAATTAACAGCCCCGCCCACCAATAACCTGAAAGACGACAGGAACAAGCCAACAAGCTCCCTTAGCAGAAAAAAGGGCTGTCATAATGTTAATTCAGTGTTAAAAAACGAAGGCAAAGACTTATCTGCTGCTGCTGAAAACATATAAACCTGAAGAAAAATGATCAATTATTTATGTGGCTGCAAGGATAGAAATAAAATAAAAAAAGGCCTGGGGCCATATGAATGAGCTACATACACACTTTAAACATGCTATCAAAACTAAAAATGTGGACTTTTCTTGATAAGGGGCAGGGAGCATGTGCAGTTCACGAGCCATCAGTTTCCCTTTCTTAAAAGGTACACAAGGGCCACAGGTGAAGCAGGAAATGTCCACAAGCTCACACCTTGCAATCATTTGAGCCAGATGTGTCTCTCCGAGCCGATTTGAGGCAGAGTTTAGACAGAGCTCTGACCCTTCTCTGTGGTGACTAATGCTTTAGACAAACTCTCTATCAGTGCATCTTATGTCGCTTAAATTGCCTCCCTTCCTCACGTCTTACTCCCTTTCACTGAGGAAGCATGGTAGAGACGAAAGCAAATAATGGGAGGGGAGAGGAAATGAGCAAATGTGTTTTAGAAGGATGAGATATCCTTTCCCCTGAAGCGTCACATGAATTCAGCTGCACAGCTTCCAGGAAGGCTGCTCTTGTTTATCCTCAGCTATAGCTCCTCTGTCCTCAGGGCAGAAATAAGGGCTTTGAGACGGCCTTCACGAGGAGGGACTTCCAGTTCAGCCGAGGAGCGAGGAGCTATCAAATAAGGGACATGGGACATTGTCTCGTGGGCAGAAGTGTGTCACCCAATCTGAAAAACCTTCAGTTGTGAATGCTAGAGGAGCCAATGGCATACATATCGCCCTACATGATTTTTGTAATAAAATAAACACATATGTAATAAAATACATAAAATTACTATTATTATAAGCTTTAGTTCATTTGTAAGTTATAAATCAACAAAATCCTTATTGATGATTGCTGTTTCTGCATTGCACTTGATAGGTACTGGTTGACAATTAACAAGGTGAATACCCAATCATTCTATTTACTGCAAGAAAACAGTACGTGGCTTCAAATAAAATGTGGAGGGCAAAGTCAGCTTTGTGGGCAAAGTTGACCAGCTGATCCAAATGTTTGTATCTACTTAAAGCAAAATTGACAAGGTGACAAGTAAAACAAAAGTTACTATTGACGCTGAATACTAATTCTCTTATTTAACTAGCTTTTTTTAATTGATTATAAACCGTATCAAATCATACCAAGAAAACATAATTTAAAGTCACAAAACCATAAAACACAAACATAAACAATCATAACAATACAATTATCACAAGTAACAAAAAGACACGGGGGGAGACATTTGCAGGTATAAACAAATCAGCATATTAGTTTTAGTTAGGTCCAATGCAGCTTACCGTTGACCATTGAAACGGAGGGCTGACCACTCTTTTAAAAAATCATCTAATTTTCCTTGCAAAACATTCTTCCTTTTCTTCTTACATTTGTAAGATATACAGTACATAACTTATTACATTTACCCATGCCAGCTCCCTAGCCATTTTGGTTACCCTTGGTTATTTCTAATCTGTACATCTGTACGAATGTAGCTGTATGTAATGTATTTGTGTTCTATATGTGTCTCTCTAATTTAACATTATGAATGTATTATTTTCCATGAGAAGAAAGCACAAAAAATAGCCTCAAATGCAATTGAGGGAGCCTCCTAAGTTTAAGTCATTACAACCTGTACCTTTTAACTGAAGCAGCAGTACTTGTCAGCGTGTAACAACTGATAGGAGTGGTCATCTTACCTGGGTACCGCTCTCTGTGCATTCCCCTCCACTGATGCACGTGTGTGTGTGTAGATAAAAAAGTGAGTCAGAAGTCAGAAAACTGACAGATTCAATTCAATTCAATTCAATTTATTTATAGTATCAATTCATAACAAGAGTTATCTCAAGACACTATACAGATAGACCACACTCCAGAATTTACAAGGACCCAACAGTTCTAGTAGTTTCCTCCAGAGCAAGCAACAGTGCGACAGTGGCGAGGAAAAACTTCCTTTTAGGCAGAAACCTCGGACAGACCCAGGCTCTTGGTAGGCGGTGTGCCGGTTGGGATAAGTGGAACACGGATGTAGAAGAGGCTATTGACGACCTGCGACTTTAAGCAGGACGCCATGGAACTGTTTAGCGTTGTAGACAATTGATATCCCGATGAGTAATGATCGCTATGCTACATTAGCATGCTAACTCGCTAGCAAAGTGTTACACACTGTTAAAAGCTCAAAAACGAGCCTTGTACTCTTACTAAAACCAGCTGGAATAAAACTTATCTATGTTTAAATGTCTGAATCCTTTATGAATATTGTGTTATTCAAATTGTTACAGTATGTGAAATTCTTGATAACTGCTTGGTGCAGGCTAATAAGGTATTGTGCTTGCGTTAGGCCCATTGACTGTATAACGGTCTGTGGTTAGGCCAGCAGAAATATCATGCAGCTAAGCTTATGAGTGTGTTGAATTTTTGGGGTGATGTAAAATTAATGTAAATAGGTTACAGTATAAGATGGATATTAAGGAAAGGCTTTATTTTGAGATGTTTATTTGAATTCATGTTACGTGTACTGTGGATTGTAATGGTTATGAAGAATTTATGCAAAACAGAGTAAAGTTGTAGAGAAGTACATTTATTTAAGTATATCCAAATGGACCTTATGTGTACTAGATCAGTGATATTACCTGGCTGTGTAGGCTTTTTTTTTTTTTAAATTTTTTTGT
>NC_045754.1:5820971-5822009 GCF_008692095.1 Etheostoma spectabile
AATTGGGTCCTCGGCTTCTCTACCATCTTCTGCTGTCATTAGTCTGCATCTTCGTCCTGGTTGCTACTCACTTTCAGAAAAGGGGTCATCCACGTCCATATCTTCATATCTCTCCCATTGCAATACTCACCTTGGACATTCACTGTGAAAGAGGGTGGTAGGACTCTGTGTGCACTCATATTTTCCCTCACTTTATATTTTTTTTATTTGAACTTTTGGGATCAACAAAGGTAATTAAAAGAATTGTGAATCCAACTTTGAGTTTATGATATAGATAATGAAGTATTATAATAGAGTATTCACTTTTATTTACTTGTTGAGATACTAAACTGTGAAGGATTTAGGGTTTACTGAGTTCAATAAACCTCCCTCTGTTGTTGTGTGTTATTTGGGGTAGATATTGCAGGTCTAATTCCACAGTTAGGCAGGTAAAGCTCAGCAGTCTCCTCATTGGATCTCGAATTAAAGTCAACCCTCATTTTTCTGTTTATATTTAGCACAGTCTTAAGGTGACAGGTGCTAAAGGGTGTTTACACATGGAATGTTTGCCTTACAATGAATTCATCTAGCAACATTATTGGGTCAAAAAAAATCAATTAGCCTAATATTTTGGTTTATGACCAAATACCTGCAAAACTAATTATATTTCTATCAGCAACGATATATGAACAGCAATTGTTGGGTCATGCAGGAATGCAGGAAACTTAAATGCTCTTCAGAATGGATTTGGGTCTACTTAATGCACCCATTTCATTGAGTGGACGTTCTCAGTGGTTTTCAGCCTCATAGATACAGTATGTGTCAGAAGGGGCCTGCTACACCTACTAGTAGGTTCAAAAGGCCGTCATGATCTAATCGCATGGTAATGGTCACTGTTAGTGTGGTCTTAGTCTATGCTGATGACGTTTCATTTCCAGGATTGTACAGTTGCCGCCAGAAATTCCGCCTGCTTTTTTGTCTTGGCATTTTAAACTTCATTCGATTTCTGAGGACTAAGGTTAACTGCTCCTCAGATCTCTGCAGAGTAAATCCAGACAG
>NC_045754.1:5822019-5831270 GCF_008692095.1 Etheostoma spectabile
ACTATCTGTCCAATCGGAGTTTTCTGTTGCACGACCAAAACAAACCTTTGGACGTATACACATTCCACCAAAACAAGTTTCTTCGCAAGGCTATTTTGCAGAGGCACCGTTAATCTGTCCAGCACTTGGCACTGTCCAAGACGATTGTGATTGGTTTAAAGAAATACCAATAAACCAGAGCAGAGTTTTTCTCCCATTGCGGATTGCTGTGTGGACTAGCCAGACCCTCCTCCGCAGAACTGTGGAGGAAGGTCAGGCAATGCGAGACTAGCGTGGTCTGGAGCGCTTCATATCACATTCTACCACTCTACTTTAGGTAGGTTTAGTAAAAGATTGGGGTTTGGCTCAAAATTTTTTCAAATGGACGTTTGAAAAATGGCGAAGACTTAAGGAGGGGAGGGGAGGGGGTGAATTCAGGAGGAGAGGGTTAGGCAGGTATGTATGGGAAAGCAGGAGGTGACTTGATTAAGATTTGGTCTTGCTCCTGAAACTACTAGGTAGCTTTAATAAATGTAGATAATAAAGTTCACTACTATGTACTGTACAAATGTAAGAAATAATGAGGCTTCTTATTTTCTTCTTCTGAGCCAACTAGGAGATACGCACACAAACACACGATGATAAAATAAAATCTTGGCATGATTTAGCCATAGGTAGCCCAATTAGTTTCAGGCGTAGTGGAGATGATTCTGCAGGGAAAATTGCATTCAGAGTGGAGGCCTAATGCTTCTTACAATGGGTTACAAATGGAGGAGCAAAGAGGTAGACCCCGATGCTACTGATTGGCCTCAATCATCGTGGGTGATTGGTAGACAGGATGATGGAGGGCTTGCAGGAGAGTGTCCTCCTCCATACTCACTCGACATTCCTCTTATAGATTCATTTGTTTTTGTCAGGGACATGTGCTGAGTAGAGTGAGTGGACGTATAGATGCAGGCAGAGATGTATTTAGGTAACTTTTTGTAGTATTAGTGCAGAGTAGTTTCAATGCAGTGTTCTGTCAATACCGTAAGGAACAATGAAGCTTAAGTGAGAAGAGAGGGATAATTTACTGTGCATGGCGACCTCAATAGTAAGTGTGTGCCACATTTTAGTCATTATGTTTAAATTACTCTGTAATGATTGGCTTATTTTCTAGAACAAGGTAGTTGTATGCCTGATGGAATAAAAGCAGGACACAAAACGTTCCTAACAGAGCAGAGCGAGCGAGTGCAGACAGTGACCTTGATATTGTCCACAGAGAGAGAGCGGCGGTGAGCAGAATATACAAAAAACACCCAGTCACTCTGCAGCTAATGAGTGAGTGCATCGCTCAGCTTTATCTTCTTAATTAATGATTGAGACGTGACTCAACAGTTCCTCCTGGACACATGTGCGTCAGCTCCTCGGGGATGTAACAGCAGTGAATCATGAGGGGGTCTACGTTTGGAAACAGAAAGCAATTACCAGTTGAAAGGTTCTGAAGTGTAAAAAGTGTTCCGCCATTGAAGTGTACATTTTGGGACTTGATTACATTTTTATGTTATTAACCAATGAGCGTCCTTGTGTCTAGTTCAAAAGTCCCAATTTCAAGGGAAGCTTGTAAACAAACATATGGAGTCATAAGGATCTCATTTAATAGCAACTTCCAGAGGATTATAGGTCTACAGTCACAACAAATCCCATTCCAGTTGACATCTGAAGATATTCTTGCCATTAATCACATTCCAGTTGACATGTAAAGACATTCTTGCCATTAATCACATTCTGGAATGGTGTTTACACTAAAACAATATGAACAAAAATGATAAATGACTTTGCTTTTCAAGCTGGCCTAGATTTTATCTAGCCTGGCTCCGCCCTCCTACTTACTTCCGCTCAATTTTCATTTCCCTTCAGTATACCATCTCTTGGGTTTTCTCTGGCCAAATTTTATCCTGTCCAACCAGCGAACAGAGGGAGTGGTTGAGAAAAATTATGTTGAGGCCATCTGCTAGTTTGAGTTGTAGTTCCGTAATGGAGGTGGAGAAAGATGCAAGCGAAGCCATTCGGTCCGTTGTAGCAACACTGCAGAATATCCTGGAGTTAAAGCCTGAGCAAGAACAATCTTTGCTGACGTTTGTTGGTGGCCATGATGTTGTGGCCCTCCTCCCCACAGGGTTTGGGAAACGTTTGATTTTCCATCTTGCTACGTTAGAGGTGAAGGAGTTAGCTGAGGCTAACACTAGCGAGGCTGTTGCAAAAAAATAAGCCTTGTCGGCCTTTTTTTTTGTTGCACATGACATACATCACGAGAAAATGTTGGCGATTGGTTATGGCAGATCCAGAGTGGTTCTGGGTTGATCCAATAGTTTTAAATTTCAACAGAGTACCCGCCTTAATTGAAGTTAACACTTGTCAATGGAGAGGGGCCAGACTCTGTACAAATGAAATTCTCCTGAGTCTTACCGGACCGGGCTAGGTTTGATCTTAACTTAATTCCCAAAATACGTGTTAATTTTGACCTCCTTTGGGTAATTTTGGCCACTTCAGTTACCTGGACATGCCTATACAGAGCGAGCAAATGCTGCATAGTTTTAATGAGTTGCTTCAAAGACAAATTGTCAATGCCCCTATGTCTTATGTAGATGAACCATATGTGTTTTTAAAGCTACATTCTGGTTAGGTTGGGGTTTGTGATGCAAGTACCGTACATATGGTTGAGCCCTCTGGAGGTGTCATGAAGTGAAATGTGCAGAAACCGTAAAGCTAAGCATTGCCTTTTGATGTTCCAGTGCACCTTGCTCTTGTCTAGTCTTGTGTGCTTGATAGATTTACCAGATTTTAGATACATTTTTTGACACGTTTGCCTTACCAGATAATTGAGAGTAGAGATTTCAGAAAACTAACCTTGTTACAGTTACATACCCTACATCATGGCCCCATAGGTTGTACAGGCATTTCATATTGTGTCTTTTCACTTGCTATAAGACACTGTTCTCACAGTTTGTGACTTGTTGCTGTGCAAGCAACACATCAAAAGTTGTACGGGTGCAAGCAAGACTTAGAGTACTGTGCCAAGCGTTATTGCCACACTTCTATCTGCTTCAGCATTCACTCAGTTGAGTGGAATCGACAGTATAAGTTCAGTGTCAGCAGCTCCGACTGTTCACTTTAAGTAGAAACTATCTGACTATGTTCTACTTCCATATTTTATACTGAGTATGTATTTCACACTGTAGTGTACCAAAAATAAACACTCAAAGACATCACTATGCCGACTGTTTCTGAATGTGATCTTCATGGACACTTTGGTCCCTTAATGGTATTGAGAAGCGACATACAGCAGAGGTAATTTAAAACAAAGTGTGAAAGCATCAGAAATATCTTAAAAACTTGGCCCAAATCAAAATATTTTACATTTGTATTTAAAAATATACATTTGTTCTATCTGTTTCTGTTCTATGAATGGGATGACACAGCTTCTAAGAACAAGGAATTGGATCATACATAGAAAAGAAAAATGCAAACACAACATTCCAAACAGCGGTTCTACAAGGGGAAATATTAATGCTGAACTGCAGTTCTTATGTTTAGATCATTGAGGCACCAAAACAAATGAGAAACTCTAAAAGAGAGAGTCAATATCAACTGAGGGAGTACTCTTCACTAAAATACCTTCTTTTATCTTAATATAGCTGCTGAGGTGAACATTTCTTCTAAACCTATGAGAATGTCAGCTGCTGTTTTCCCTTTCAACAATATATTAAAATGTATGATTATATTTCTTGCAGCTGTATTGCCATGGGGACACACTGAACATGCCTGGATCTAAAACATAGCTGTTCTATGAATAAATCATAAATAGTGAGTGACAGAGAGAGCGCTATAGGGACAGTGCAACGTTTGGTACAGGGCGCTGTCTATCTGCTATCACTTTGAGAGAGAGGACAATATAAACAGTGGTGGAAGAAGAACTCAGATGATTTACTTGAAGTGCTCACATTATGCTTTTCCCCATTCCTTTGTGTTATATACCTTTTTTGTGTACATTCTAGGTTTACAAAGAGAAAAAAGGGACTTACCACCTCCAACAGAAAACACTGTTCAAAATCTGCTCCAAACAGCTCTATTGTAGTCCAGCTTTTACTTCCATGACGAACGTGTGTTCCAAAGTAATGCTCGCCTAGCTGCTAACGTGGCACGCCCTCAAACTCTCCTTCTGACTGGCTAGTAGTCCTTACCTAGGTACTGTGCATGTGTGACTCCCAACAAAGATGGAACAGAAGTGAGATCAATGCAGAAATCCTCACATTTTAGAAACGGGAAATGAAGCAATTCTGTGTTTAATCATCTAATCATTTCAGCTGTACTAGGCATATATTGTTGGGTAGTTTTATACATACATTTATATATTATATTAATAATAAAACATTTGTATTTTATAAACCATGTTTTCTGTGCAAAAAGTAAAAGTAACTAGTAACTAAAGCTTTCAGATTTATGTATTTGAGTATTCCAATGCCCACAAACTCTGGCAACATCTCGCCGATTGCAGTTACAGTGCATGAGTGTTGCCATTGATTTATTACCCCCTCCAAAACAACAGCATCAACCTGCTAGGGACTGCAGATAAAAAATGTCCTGTATGGCTAAATCTGGCACATTTACATGTTGGACTCTGTATTAATGTTGATTAATGTGCATCGTCCCTTTTAAATAAAGAAATCAAAAAGTTGTGCAAAGTTGGAAGCCAGACTTTCGCAGAGCAAATGTCAGCTCACAGACCCATATTGATGTTTGTCCCAGCTTCACTGTCAGATATGTTGTCTTTATTTTGTTATGAGCAGACACAGAGCGAGAAATCATTTCAAAACAAGTCATCAGTATTATTATATCACATGATTACATTATTTTGGATCAATGTTGAATCTGAAGAGGGAGATAATTGATTATGCATGGCTCTCTCTTTACTTGAATTAGGAGAGACTTAATTTAAAAGTGAAATAAATGCATTGACATGATGCACATTAAAGTTGTGAAGAGTGTTTGGTGTTCAGACAGAATTGCAGCGTCATCAATTTCTTGGGGGTAGAGATGCCATGAGTAGTACAGAAATGTTTCTATGGTGGTAAAGGGATGAAGAGAAATGGCTGAAGATCTGAATGGATGAATAGATAGATAGATGGATAGATATTTATTGTTCCCAATAAAATGGGAAATTATAGTGTTACAGCAGCAAAATATCAGTCACACAGCACAGAATATAAATATATATGAAAGAATAGGATAGAATATACATACAAACAATATACATGAAATAATAAGATAAAATGCAAGAACAAATATTTGAATATACTGTATACAAGTTGGGAATACAAAAATGTGCAACTGCTTAAATAGTATGATAAAAATGTAGATAAACCAAATGTGCAAGTTGCACTTAGTGCAGTATTGTGGTGTCTCAGAGTCTCATCCAGCACCCAGTGATGACGTGTTAAAGAGTTGGATTGCCTGTGGTAGCAATGATTTCCTGTAGCGGTCTGTGCGACATCAAAGCTGTCGGAGCCTCTTAGAGAAGGAGCTCCGCTGTTGGACCAGTGTGGGGTGGAGAGGGTGGTCAGGGAATGTTTTATTCCAGGTGAGCTTAATTTATCTGTGCATACTAAACATAAGATATATGTACTATGTGTTTGCATGTTATGTAACAATTCTGTCATGTTTTTCCTTTGGTATTTTAATTGGTGCTAGAACATGTGGTGGTGATAAAGAACGTCTGCCTCTTGTGGTCAACATAAGTATTACAACTACACACACTGGAAATATGATCCTGACAAAAAAATAATTCACCTGCCAAAACTTTCTCTTTTCAACAGATGGGAAAAATAAAAATAAAAAAAGTAACTTGGCAAACCTTTTTTTCCCAACGGTTTTTAAGTCATAAACTCAGTAGAATTTAGATCAGTCTTAGGAAAAGGATCATGCAAATTGATTTTATTCTCACTTGCCTACGGCTTTCATAATTAAAAAAAAAAGAAGCACACAGAGTTACTTAAATAAACTACTTAAATTAGAAAATGAAAAACAATCAAAACAAATTGGAAAACTGACTATTTAGTCAATGTCATTAAATTCACTTGGACCAGAATATCTGATCTCATCACAGAACATGCCTGAAACATACAGACTTCAGACGAAAGACACAGTATGCCACTTTTAAATCCATTTAAGAGAAGGTGATGTAACAGTTGCAGTCCAGTTGGGCTGACAACCAGCCACCATCCTGCTCATTGTAGACAAAGGTAAGAATTCCTTTTTCAGACTGAAGTTGTACAACATCCTATACCTATCTCCATTTTTTCACACAGAGAAACCAAAGGAAGTGGCTGTTGGTAATTGCATGTTTTGTTTTGAAATTTCCATAACATTGTGAAAATTAATTTGGTACTAAATTGATAATTTCCCAAAAGGATTGAGCATTTGTTGTGTTGAAATTTAACCAGCCGGTGCCTCATCAGAGGTAGCGTTTTATAAGGTAATATTCAGCTTAAACATATAACACATTATGCAAATGGTCAGAGAGGATATCATCTGTGTAAGACTTCTTTCCTAAAACAACCTTAAGGGTTGTTTTACAAGGGCTGCAAAGTGAAAACATGTGCCTGTGTCACTATGCTGGAGTGTGTATCCCTGCAAGCTGTGCATTATCCATTCTGTTGTTGGATTAATGGGGCAATTGATCAACGGCAGACTTGTGTATCCCAGAGAACGGCTGATCACTCACCTACAGCAGGGCCTGACACCAGAGCACCAATCAGCACTGCAACAGCCAGAATGATTACAGACGCATGGCTGGGCCTAGCAGCAGAAGAGCCGTTGCAGACTCCCTCGTCCTCTGACAGCCTGACATTGATAGGGGAAGGAGCTGCAGCGGGTAGCACAGGAGAAGCAAGAGTATAGGTTCAACAATGCAGAAAACAGGGATGAAAACACAGGTGTAAAGCTCAATCTCAGAGCCGACGGCATGCACGGAGGGAGACAAATGCTCCTTAGTGCGGTCAATATAATGATGTACACTTGAAGAGGCATCACCATCGATCATATAGATTGATACAAAGATAGAACCAGTTTGTGTCAATGGCTTCTGCTCAAAGGGAGGTAGAAACAGGGTGACTGTTTCCATTTAGTGGTATTCAATAAGCACGTGTGTTCAACTATCTCTTAGACTCCAATCAGCTCAATCCCCTCCCTTTCAAGGTAAATTAGAGAAACTGATATGAAGCTTAGAAAATGTGACCTGGATTTATGACTTTGAGTCACAAATAGCACCGAAAGAGCGTTCTCAGCTCATGTCCTTTTCCCATCACTATTGGCAAGGACTACTGCTTTGTGGAAGCTAGAGGATAGGTGTAAAGGGTTTCTTTAGCAAATAACAGAGCAGTAAAAAGTGGCATTTTAACAATGTTAATGAATGAAGCACTGTAAACTGAATTCAAGTGGTCAAATGATCAGTTTTTCATTTGTCTCAATCTTTGCTCCTAAGCATCCCTTTTGGTGTCCTTCTCTAACCCCCATGAAATATTGTGCTCTCAGAGCTGAATATTACTCAGAGATGGAAGACAGAGAGCTGTAACCCTCAGAATGCACTGCTATAATGCTGTGTTGGGTTTGTCAAGACATGCAAACGATGCAGGAAATGATCGCTTGAACCAGTTTTTTTTTTTTTAAATTCTACTGTATATTGAAGCTTTCACACTGAGCACAGTGGTGGCAAGGCAGCTGCTTGATAACACAATACAATGTAAGGGGATAAGTGGCTTTAACTTGCAAATCACATGATCTTTTGTCTGGGTGATGAATTTTATCTTGAATTTTGTGATAATGGAGTTGTCATAGATGCTGCTAAACAGAAGTGAAATAGATTTAAGAACGATAAATCTGTCCCAAGGATCTCAGAAACATTTCAGGACTGTAGACCCAGACAAAAGATGTTTGAGGCGGTTTCAAGGGAAATTTACACATGGTTATTTAGGGACCAAAATGTATTACATCTGGACTCGCAAGCAGGAGGAGGATGGACTGGAGAATAAAGACTACACAGGAAGTGGAACCGCTAAATTCAGCTGTTGTTTGCAAATAACACAGAATCAAATACTAGTTAGTGAATTAGCCTGCTAACTTAAAGCTGCACTAATCAAATGTTTATGTTAACAATGGGTCAACTGACTAATGAGTGAAAAAGGTCACTCGTAACGATGAGCAACAGAATCATCACCCAGCTCTCCTGTTCCCATCAGCTATTAAGAGCATGTACTGTCTTACAGGCCACACTTAACTGTTTTGGTTCACTCTTATAACTGCCAGCAGCAGTCAGACAAAGTTAGTGACCCGCCGGTAAACAGAAAACAAAATGTCAAGCTAAATTTAGCAGCTACAGAGACAGAGAGTTCATTCAGGAGTTGGTGGAGACCAAAATGGAGCTAACAATGTCTGTAATGTAACAAATCTTAGTGTGGGCAGAAACATCTATGAATGAATGCTAATGTTGCTCCTTGACTGCTGCGTTTGTAAAAAAAAAAAAAAGTAAAAAGACACATTGTGCATGTCAACTTAATATTGTGATGCCAATTTTGTTTATAGCTTGTTTTGCTGAACAGCAATAAATACTGACAGACTGAAAAAAGGGAAGGATTTCAACCCTGCCTTAAATAGATGCAGGGCAGCTGTGGCAAAGGTAATCCATGAAAGATTGAGGGACTGTAATACGATGCGTGAGGTCTGAACCATGCCACGAGTCCATGCCAAATGAAATAAATCAAAAACAACTGGATTTCAGAGAGCAATTAAACATTTCCACCAAACTTGGTCAGCTAATAATTTAGCAATAATGTTAGAATAATTTGTAATAAAAGAATGATATCAAAAGCACAGGACAAATGGCTCATGTGTGAAACTAATTCATATATTGAAACAAACTATTGGAACAAGCTGATGGAGGGAGTCTGAGTGAGGAGAGAATAAATTGTTCAAGAAGGAGGCGTGGGCTATTGAAAGGCAGTTGCCATATTGATTACCTGGTTAAAGAGGGGACTGTTAGCTACACTCAGAGTATAAAGTGATTAGACAGACTGAGATTGGATATCTATGTGTGCATGTGGGCAGTAAAAGGGGAACAGAAAAAGACAGAAAAACTGTTCAGCATGATGCTGAGTGTTTGAGCTGAAGAACGGTTTCCCATACTATCTGTAACACTCATGTGCTGTGCATACCCCCCCCCCCCCCCCCCCCCCCCC
>NC_045754.1:5831280-5843780 GCF_008692095.1 Etheostoma spectabile
ATTGCATCCCATCCAAGCCTCGGCAGATACCCTCTGCTCTGTTCCCTGCGCCGACCCAGCACTTTAGTGGACTGTGCCATTTGATCCATGCAGAAGATGATTCATGCTCTGCGATCTGGGGAGTAAGAGCGGCAGAGGAATCCCTCTCCCTCCCTCTCCACATCCATAATTCAGCATTTGCGCCTTCGTCCTCCCTCCCTTTTTCCCTCCCTCCTGTCTCCTTCCTCACACTGCTTTTGCTGCTGCTACGCACTGTCGTGTGCACTCCAGCACAGCATCCACAACCTGAAGTATCAGTCTTCTGTAAAGCACCCATCTGGAACTCTACGTCAAGCTGCACAGGTAAGGTGAGACCAAAACAAAGTGCTACTTTTGCTTCATGACATTCAGAGTTTATGGTGTGTGACATATGTGATGGCTGCATGGATCTTTTAAAGTCTTGTGGCTGATTTGCTTCCTAATTTATTGCATAATTTACCTTTTGTTTTTTGCAACTAGATATTGTTTGGACGAAATACTTGGTGATACTGTTGCTATGGTAGCTTAGTGAAGCAGCCAAAAAAAAAGAGCGTTGTACCACATCAGGGGGTACATTAAGAAGTATTGGAGCGTTGGTTGTTGGCATGCAATAAAGTTTAATGTCCCCATGCGAGACACTAATCCCGTCATCCCGACCTAACAAAAGTACACACACATGCACAACCACACATTCCCCCATTCTGCAGGCTGCTCTACCTTTATCTCATAAAGAGAAACAGTGATGCTTATCATGTGAGTTCAATAACTGGACTCTTGGTGGAGCTCAAAGGAAACTTGACTGTGCTGTTTTGCCAAACAGTAGCACAATGGTCTATGTTTAATATTGCCCGGACACATCCTGTTGCGGGCCGCGGCTTATCGGTGTGGTTTGGTTAATAAATATATGATGTGTCTGCATTGTATATATACTTTTGACCAGATATCTGTGTGTTTTGTATTTGAAAAATGCGTCTTGGGTTCCACTTTTGATTCAAGGTATGTCTATCAATGGGCTACATAGTAACTTCTTTTCATTGCCCTTTTTTTCCCCTGCAGATTTCTTTAATTGTTATCAAAATATGTTGAATAAATTCAAAATGAAATGAATTACAAACTTGGCAAAGCTCAAAGACCCTGTTGATTTCCAAATGACGGATTGATTTTGAGTAGTTGATAGTCAGTTTTAGAACATGCTACTAATATCTACAGATTGTTACTTCAATAACAGTTAATAATCTGTTCCCAAAAACATTTTGAAGGGAGTATGTATAGTATGTAAAAACTATGTGTTTACATACACTTTTTGTAAACTGTAGAAATGCAAAGTATACTGGCAGTTAGCTGAATACATGTTACTTGTACGTTAAAACAGTGTTGTTGAATGTCAAGTGATAAACTGTTGACATGCTACTGGATAGCTACTGATAACTTGCAGAGTGTCAACAGGTGAACTATCAAAATAAAGTGTAATGTTGTCTTAAATCTGTCTCAAAATCATAACACCTTGTGTCAGCAAGAACAAACTTTATGTGGCCAGAGATTGATTGAAGTAATCCCTGTTGAGGAAAGTTAATTGATTTAATGTACTGGGGCACACCTTTATTCTTTGTTTGGTGTTTGATAATGCAGCAAGTGTTGAACAGGATGGTGGAGATAGCAGAAAGAAGAAGTAAGAGAGGCAAAGAATATGTAACATCTTAGTGAGACTGACGGTTGATGTGTTGCTACATGAGAGAGTGTTGAGGTGCACTGAAGCCGAAATCTGACGCAGGATTGTCAACACAGCTGGATTTCAAAGAGGCTGGTTCAGTGTGGGATGTTGTTTAAATGTTGCAATTGAGTGAGACAAGAAAAAGGAACCTAAACAGTGATGTTTACTGCAACAGACAAAGAGAAAGTAGATTTAACCACTCTTACACTGTAATGGATATGGGCTCTTTGTCATATTCATTTTACATGATTTCACTGTGTCTTACATTGTAATGCATTTTCACTGCTGGTGAATGGCATTGGTAAAGTCTGAGGATCTAATGCTATGGATAGATGATGATGATGATGATGATGAGTTGCAGACTGAGAAAAATGTTGTTTAGCTTTCATAAATTATGTTGGTTTGGTTTGAAAATGGCAATGTCATCAAATTAAAGGCATTCAGCTCTTGAATGTTTAACATTTAACATTGCATTGGACAAGCTTTTAATGAGTTGGAGAATTATTTATATGGCACTATTTTAAGTGCTACGTTGTAACAGCTAAGCGGTGTTCATGCACTGCCGTTCCAAGAGATCCCCTGTCAATCAATCAGTGAAAGAAGACGTCTTTTTAGCTTCTATTTTTTGATGTGTTCCTGTAATCGGGACAATGGCAAAGCTAATGTTGCACCTTGTAGATGCTAAGGATAATTTCAATTTGCACCACAGAAATCACATTTCCTGTGTTATTTTAGCCACAGTACATTAATGAAAGCTGGATGTAATTACACTTCCTGATGAACATTTGTTGCTTTAGCAGTCTGAGTTCTCATGTTAATGAGCTTCAGATTGATGTGTGCTTTTTATCAAATTAGCCCACGCCTATGACAGAGAAAATACAATTTAAGTGGGGCAGTAAATGCATATTTGAGTAACCACACGTTGTACTCAAATCTTTTGTTTAAAGGACAGCAGCCTATTTTATCTCCACTCTGTCTACCAACTGCTCTGCTGTTCTCAGCTCAGTGTTTGACCTTTAATAAAACCACCCCACTGCTGTTATATAGATAATATGGATAAGTAATATAGATGGACAAATTTTACAGTAATATGTGTTCCCTATGCCCCCCCAGTGGCTAGAAATGAAGGAAAACCAAAGCCCTGGGTATCCTGCTGAGCCTTTAAGAAAAAGAAAGCTCAGATTGGCCGATCTGGAATATCCCTTTTATGACATCATAAGGGAAAAGGTTACCGAGAGAATTTGGCCCACACATGAGAAAGAGAGACATGTCAGGGTTTGCAAAGAAGCAAAGCATGGCAGGTGGTCAAGCCCCCCCCCCCAGGCAGATGGCAGGGTCTTCATTAGTGATGATTGTGAAGGATTATTTTTGTATTAGTCTATACATTGTTTAGTTTTTTTTTCCCGGAAAATCCTACTCACTGTGCCTTTAAGGCTATCATACGCATGCAAAGCATTAGACCCATGAATCATAACTATGTACAGTACAGTACTTCTATGTGTTTAAACTTAACTAGACTTTAAGACCTTTTAGAGGCAATGAGCACACTCATATGAGTCACATTTATGTCTTTTTTGGAAGGAAAAGGTACATTTATTTTATCACATAGGTACAATGTGGTGTGCTTAATCAGACATTTATCAATTACTAAATCTTGACCTTGCACAATTGTATCAAGGCCACAAGAGGTGCAGGAAATTTCATTACGCATATAAAATCATGAAACACAGAAGCTGAGGCGTAATTCATTAATATTAAACATAATGCTGCTCTTGTTTGAACAAGGCTGTTAGCAACGGATGGTCTGCATCTGAGTTTTAGAGTTAACAGGATTCCATTGTTGCACTTTCCATATAGCTGTTGATTAAAAAGCCCTCCAGCAGATATGTGTGATTACCCAGCTGCTACCTGATAGTGGAATACAATGAGCATAATGGTGGCAAAGCTGTGGTCAAATTACTTTGATTCATTTCATTTTTCTGTTGCTCACGTCACAAACTGAACACTTTGAAAACTCAAATGGCTTAAAGAAAAATGTAGAAAATCCTTGAATTTGCAAATCAATGCAAGATATGTTACCGTTTTTTACAGATTTTTACGAAGGTCTACGAATAAAGCAATTTTTCCTTCACATAGTAGTAATATTTGGTCAGTGAAGGCAAAATGAATGTTTTTCTTTTCTTCATACAATCATTTGACTTTTCCTCCTCTCTCTTCAGTCTGTGCACAATAGATTTTCTTCGGATGTAAAAGCTGCATAAAAATGTCTTTCTTCTGAAATGTCATTTGCATTCAAAAGAAACAGTTTCAGACATAGTTTAAGACTAACACAACACCAAACCAACAATTAACCACTTGTCAAAATGCCACTTCAACTTCAGCAACCTGGCGTTGAGTCACCTAAAAGTGTTTTCAAACTGAATAGAAATTAGTTTATATATCTTAAAAGGGTGCTAACTAACCCCTATTATTACGGTTTGCTCTGTAAGCGATGTCGCCATTAGCGAGCCCAGTTTTCTTCCAATTCAATTAGCTCAATTGGCATTAATGTAACAAACAAATATATTGCCAAAGCGTCACGCAAAATGAATATGAAAACAAATCTTCCACCCTGTCCTTCCCTACTTGATCAGCTGATCGGCTCTGAGATCCATGTGAGCACCAATCTCCTGGTTCATCACCTAGGTCATGTGCATTGCAGATCGGCAACAAAGCAGTTGGAACACTATAAGTGTTGTTAGTACTGTGGTGTTAGCTGCCATTAGGCTCTGCCACATCCATGTTTCATGGCTCAACCACATCCACGTTTACTTGTAAGGTCAGAAGCAAAAGCCGTGTGCAGCAATTCCTGGCCTAGACTCTGAATGTCTGTCAAACTCAAACTCAGTATTTCTAGCACAGCACCTTTAAATAGTTTATATTGAAAGTAATATTAGTGGGAAACCACATAGAATTTGCAGAAAGTGAGGAAATGTATTACGTCTTTTTGAAAGAAAAGAAAATCCTGTTAGAAAAGTGTGCAACCCTGTATTGTGTTCCGCCTTTGAGGTTTTGCTTGCTTTGAGAGCAGGTTTTAAAAAATGTGTCCCTGGGGAGCATCATAGCACTGAATTCTCTGACAGTGTCAGGGCAAGTGGCCTTTTAAAGATTGCTTTGATGGCATTTCATCATTAGTCAGCTGGAAGTGAAAAGACAAAAAAAGGATGTGTGAGAGGAGGGGTAACAAAGCGACGGTTCCAGGCAAACCTGAGACGCTGCCTTTATTTGGTATACACCTTCAACGGATGAGCGTCAGTGATTCATCTGTTTGCCTCTATTTTGGCGGGTTATGATCATCTTCTTAGTAATTGTAGCTTAGTAACAGCAGCTTATTTAAATTAGAACTAGCAACTTCTTCAGTTTTTTAAGAAATTCCCTTTTCTTATTATTCTGCTGGGATACATTTCTGGCCAGGCAACTCAACCTGTGATACTTACAGGCTGTAGCCTGTTTGGTCTGTCTTCATTGGTCCCTATTGATTCATTCCATATGGGGCTTCTCTCAGAGTGTGTTTACTTTGATTAATGGGTCTAATGAGCAAATACAAATTTCTGCTATCATTCTCCTTTTTCAGCCAGTTCATACTAATCTCCTTGTATCACCTTGAAGGTGATAAGATGTTGCTAAGATACTAATCTCTCAGTTTCAGGTATTTCTCTTTTCTTTATTTCTTTCCTTTCTCTTATTTAGTCCTGCATTCACACTTGAGGTGGGAAATCCCCAGTTTAATGCCACTATAGGCTATAATGCTCTTAGTGGTAAGGGGGAGGGAATGCTGTTCCCAAACAGCCCTGTGGTGGCACTGGTTTTCTATTTTTCATCCATTTAGAGATTTTTCATATCTCCACTGAGCTATTGGAGATACATTTAAGGCAAAAGAGAGAGTAGTATCTATCTATCTCTCTCTCTCTCTCTCTCTCTCTCTCTCTCTCTCTCTCTCTCTCTCTCTCTCTATCTATCTATGTGGCTGTGGCTCAATCGGAAGGTTGGGGGTTTGATCCTGGCCCTGCAGTGAAGTGTCCTTGGGCAAGACACTGCACCCAGAGTTGTACCCTCGGAGTGTGAATGTGTGTGAGTGTTTATCTGATGAGCAGGTGGCACCTTGTACGACAACCTCATCCACAGTGTAAGAAAGTGTGTGGCTGGTGAATGGAGCTTTAAGTAGTCGTTAACACTAGAAAAAGCGCTATATTAGAACAATCCATTTATATCTATCTATACACACACATTGAGGAAGGGAATAAATATGTTTTTGTTGCGACAACATAATACAATGCAAATATTTTGATCTCTGCCTGTTTATTTCATTGAAATTTCACAAGAAAAAACATTGACAGATTGGTCTAATCTACGAACTCATGCACCACAAAGATTTTTTTCACGTAGTGAAAGTGAATGCTGCAGTCCTCATTGAACAGATTTTCAGAAAAGATCAGACCAACCCTAGAAAGTAAATTAGCATGAGATACATCATTTTTTAAAAACCCTTTGGACCCTATCTTGCACCCGGCGCAGCATGCCTAAAGTGTCTTCGCTATTTTAAGACTGTCCAGCGCCCATGTCATTTAAATAGCAAATGCACTTGTGCTCATCTTTGCACCCATGGCCGTGCAGGTTCTGCTGCGTGTCAACTCCGTGCTCCGCAAATTCCCATAGAATAGAACCACAAAACCAACAACAGTTTGTTTCCATTCAGAGGAGTAGAGGGCAAACCACTCTGTGCAGTGTTTTCAAGGTGTAGTGCAGGGAAATATGATCCGGCATGAGCACAGTCTATTTTATTTTGAAAATTAACCCGATGTTTTATTTTGTTTCTGTACTCAACTTCCAGTCCAGCACTGCCGTGCCGTGTGCTGAATTGCCGCGGAGCTCTCCGGCAAAAATAGAACCTCTGCGTATCTGCTCCGGAGGGCTGCGGAACGCCGGAACTGGGAGAGAGTCGGGACGCAGCCGCTCAGCAGTCAGTGGAAAAACACACATTGATTCTAATGGAACCTATTGACTCCGCAGCCGTTCCACATCCTGTGGTGTTTGGGGAGGTGTGTTCAGGTGAATTCTTGGCATATTGCTATCTTGACGCAGCGGGAAGTGATTGACCAACAAAAACCTGGTCTAAAGTCAATAGTGCAGCATTTCATTGTTATTTTAACAGCGCATTAGTAAAATGCACCTAGGCTTATGCAAAGCGCGTGCAAACTATGCTTGTTACACACACACACACACACACACACACACACACACACACACACACACACACACACACACACACACACACACACACACACACACAGGGAAACGCAGCAGCACACACATAAAAAATAAAATGTTACGGTGAAAATCCACCATAACAGCAATGTGCCAAGGTGCAAACACGCCTGGCTTTTAAAGGGAATGGGAGATGACTGATTGATTGACCTATTGCATGTTACGACCACAACATACCTATGAATGAATGAAGACACTAAGTACAACTCTTTTGAATCAGTTGCCCGGCGCACGGACTGATATTTTTCAGCGTCAAACTAGAAAAAGTGGATTTGGGAATGCCCTAAAAGCACCAGGTGCTTCACGCTGTGCACTTACATCGTTAAAATAGGGCCCTTAGTCGTCAATTCAGTGATTTATCATGGTGGGCATGCAGTATTTTTTCAACCTTTTGCCGAGCATCTCATCAAGGATTCCTAAGTGAGCCTACAAAAGCAATGTATGCACACATTGCTCATATAAAAAACGCTCTAGGTAAAACTACTCAATAAATAGCACACGCATATATTACATTTATTTTTACATGCAGGAAAAGAAGAAGAGGGTGACCATGTGATACTTGACCCTGTCGAACAGACATAAAAGCTGTCACGATAGGCTTTGAAACCATAAGGTGATTTTACGTGCACCACTGACATCTCAAATGCTGCACCGGAGAGATAAAGTCTCTGTTTAAATTGCGTCCAATTCTAAATTGGCTGTGAATCTAAAAAAAAAAACACTTCCATGATTTCTCTTCTCCACATGAGAAAAGTCATTATCCGGTATCAGCACAGTATGTCAGCAAAATTGCCAACTGTAGCGATACAGCAATTTTGTATCAGGTCAAAGACTTTTGACTGCATCTGGGCTTGTCAGCTATCAGTCTACTATTTTAAAGATTAAAAGAACCCATAGGGGCATTTGCAGGACTCGTTCTGCCCCCCAAATTTGGCAGAGTGCACGCACGCAACAAGCAGCAGCAGTAGCAGTATGTGTGTGACCTAATTTTATCATAATCTGCCATGAGCCTGTTCCCAAATATCACCATGGTAAAACTGCATTTTTGAACATGGAAATTGAAAAGCTGCCAAACTGAAGGTGCAATGCAAAAATGGCTTATCTTAACAAGTCATTTTCTCTTATCTTGAAACATTGCTCTCCTGAACACAAGTGGTGAGTGTCACTCGTGTCCAAGGCAATGTTACTTGTGCAAAGAGTTCTCGTGGATCGATTGACATCTTGAAACAACTGGAGTGGCTTGCCTTGTTTCAACATACTGACATGAAAGAAATCACTGTATTGTAAAAATGAAAACACCTGTTCTATATTTAAGAAGAATTGGAGGAGAATGATTGGCTTTAATGTCCTTTGTTTTACGATTCTTAAACTTTATTTGAGACTTTTCAAACTAGGGCATTTTTTTAGAGGCAAGTTCTGTTTTTGCCATTGTCACAATGAGGTCAATGTTTCTTGTATTTTTAAGAGAAACAATGCACAAACATAACATAACTTCTTCCTGACATTAATGTAACCCAGTGTCACGGAAAAACACAATTCCGTCGCTCACTGAAAGCACCAAAATGGATACAGAAAAGAATTTTAAAGTAAATCTCTATTTTTTGAATAATGCATACAACTGTGATGAATGGAAACAGTCGAGTAACTTGGACTTGACTTAACAGCCGTAAAATCATTTCCTTTTATCCTCCCAGTTGTACCTCAAATTAGGGGCAGTAAAGGATCTACTATTGAGTTTCATAAGCATTGGAGAGCCAGGAAAGCCTCGATTCTAACATGGCCACTTCTTCATTATTATAATTCTTTTCTCATTTTTGACAACCACAACTCAGATAATTTCACAGGACAGCTACTACAAAACAGCCCGAAGGGCCTTGAGTAGGCGTAGGGGGATGCATATTCACCGGCAGTGTGGAGGTACAGTCTTTAGCCATGACCTATTCTTTTTGGCCAATGGGAAGGAGAAGTGTGCCAGCATGATTAATGGTCATGATTACCTACTCAGAAAATGTGGTTTTCTGGCCCAGCAGCTTCACTTTTATGACTTAAACCTGGGGCAAGATGCTTCATCATGCACGCAAAGCTGCAGACAGACACATACAGTGTGTGGTGAAGACCAAACATATCACTGATAAAGTGTTTACCATCAGCTGTTTGGTTACAAAGGGACAGGCTCCCGTGGATTGTTATGTGGACATCTATGTTGATGTTTAACATCAATATTGGCCTCGGGAGTTTGTAGCCAGTGCAAGACTGATGCTAAATTTCAATCTTGCATTGTGCCCGTGGGTGTATATAACAACAAAAACAGTCTAATTGTATGACAGACTGTACTAAGCACATCATCAAGAGCAGGGAGGCGCTTGGAGGCTAAAACACTTCTAAAATCTCCTCCAATATCTGATCTGAATTTAGAGGGGATGCTTTATATCATGAAGAAGCTGCTGACCAAATAATCCTAGAAATCCTCAAGGGTTCAACTGATGAAAACACAAGATACTATTATACACTATGCATTTACTAAATGCCCCACTCTGTCTGTATATGTGTTTGCAAGCGTAACAGCCTGTGCTTCTGTGAGAGCTTGTGTGTCTGTTTATACTTGACTTTGCAGCACTTATGCGCTAGGGAGCTCCCAGATGACACCCCCTGATCATTAACCTAAAGTTAATTTCTGTCACAAACACGACAGTAACCCTCATTACGACTCAGCACTACTCCACCTCCACCAAACGACTCTATATCTTGCCACTGAGGCGCAAAGGTTAGCCTCTCTAAAAAGGTTACAGCTCCCTGTGACATTTCCCGTGATGACATATTTGGCCCTTTTGTTTTTGATAAATATAAACCAGCTTGTTGTTGCCACTTGGAATTACTCATTAAACCATAATAAGAGAACTGGTCCGGGATCAAAAAGAACCAAGGAAAAGAGACCTGTGATTCATGGGAGATTAATTTAGGCATGCTTCTTGACACGGGAAGATAGCCATCTATGACTTTTGTCAACTAATGTTGAACATTGAGGTATTTTAACATCAGCAGTGGATGTTTCCAAAATTAACAACATGGAGCACAGTTTATGATGAATCGCACCTGACAAAACTATTGCAGTTGCATGCATTAGAGCGGACAATAGAAACATCAACTAAAGAGGAAATATATCAAATGCTAAGTAGTCAAATAATCTTCCATTTGCTTTTTTGGCTAGGGAGCAAAACGTCTTGTGGCACTCACACCCTCATCCATCACTGAGCAACTGAAAATATGAGAGCAGCTGTGGTTGTTCCAATAGTACATGCAGAGAGTTTGGAAGGTGAGAAATCTCAGTTACTGGCACGGTAGCAGCTGACTCACTGGTAGTGATCAACAACCTTATCGAACCCTGCAGATATATCATGGCCATTTTTGTGCTACGGGACCTTATAATTGTCCTTATTGCACCTTAAACACCTGTAAACATGTCAGTGACCCAATTACATCTGTCAATTGATGCTTATGCACATAACATGTGGCTGCATCTGAACAGCAATCCTATCTCTAAAAGCAGAGACATGACCTGGCTGCACAGATGCCAGCTTCAAATACAGAGCTGATTGAACCAGACTGGGCTGTGGTAAGGCCTAATTTAGCTAATGTGTTTTGGGTTGCAATGACCCCTTTAATTTTTGAAGAACTAACTAGAAACCTGCAGAAATTCAATAATAATGACAAAGAAGAAAGTTTATTATTTGTCACATAGAAACATACAGTACAATGTAGTGAAATTTAACATCTGCATTTAAGCCATCCCAAGCATTAGGAGCAGTGGATTGCCACATAAATCGTTCTGTGTGTGGCACACAGTTATTAGGCTGTAAAGTACAGGGGAGGGAAACCCATAACTACAGAACCTCCAGTTATGACAAATTTCAACAAGTCCCCCAAACTATGTGATGATGCAGGTTGTTTATTCTTACCTTTAAATATGACCCACGGGACAGTGTCCTTCCTAAAATCAAAACCAAAAACATCAGAGAAAAGGACTGCCCTGTGGTTTGATGTGGGATGGTGTTTTAGTTAAACTAAACCAGTGGAAGACAGTCAGGCCATCACTTCTCAATGTGTGTAGAATGTCATGGAGGGTTCTATTGAAGTGCTCACACTGGCCATTTCCTTGAGGATGGTGGAGGGTGGTTCTGGACTTCTTGATGCCATAAAAATTGCACGTTTCTGTATGATTGTGCTTTCAAATCTACGGCCCTGGTAAGAGTGCAGTTGTGCTGGCTAAATAGTAGAACCCCTCCTTACTAAATATGTCTGTGACTGTACCGGCCTGCCGAACGCAAGTAAGAATGACCTGGGTAAACTTTAAAAAAAATGTCAGTCAAAAGCAACACTTGTTCCTTTCCATCTTTAACAGGTTGTGACAAGAATCCATCAATCACTGGCACATACACAGTTTGTCTGGAGACAGTGACCATCGCTGGTGAGATCAGCACACACTCAGGGACAGGCTGACATCAAGAGACATCAGTCTCTCCTTTTGGAATGAATGAACCAGTCATTTTCAGGCGCTACCATTTCTCTACTGACAGGCAGCTCCTGTGTTGCTGCCAGGAGGCTGACTGTGGCAGCTCAGCTCTGACTTTACATGCTGCAGAGCCCCTCGGGCATGGAGTTTGTTGCTGCCATGCATGTGGTGGGCAGCTTCACCAGACATTTGTGGTCTCATCCCTTCCCGTGCCTGAGATTTTATCGTGGCCTGCTGTTTTTCATTCTATTTCTCACTACTTTGAGCGAAGCAAACATTTTCCAATAGTGCCACTCAGCAGAATGGCTCAGAGAGTGGGATGTTTGTACTTAAGATTGGAGACAATGGGTTTCTGTCTTAAAGAGTGAATCATGCGCTGTTGTGCATCACATGTGTCCCTAAAGTGCTGTGGTGGAGCTACTCAGTGGATTCAAGCACTGCAGACTGTAGTGTGTGAGACCATTTTATAAGCTTCGAAGTGCAGTGTATGTGTGATTGTGAGGGCAATGCTGGAAAAAAAGGAATGCATTCTCAACAAACCTTCCCTCAATTAATACATATTATTGTTGGGATATTTAATTCTTGATCGCATGCTGCTCGATGCATTTGCCGTTCTTCTGAGCCATGTTGGTGTTTAAATTGATCAGAGTGTTTTTCATGAGGAAAATTAAAACCACACAGAAAAATAGTGTAGGTAAAATTAAAGCCATGCAACAATTTATCTCTATTTGCATTCAGTAGTGGGAAATAATCACTGAAAAAAAATATACATATACATATACAGTACAGGCCAAAAGTTTGAACACACCTTCTCATTCAATGCATTTTCCTTATTTTCATGACTATTTACATTGTATATCATCACTGATGATCTACAAAAAGTGTGAAATAACTGAAAACATGTCTTATATTCTAATTTCTTCAAAGTAGCGACCCTTTGCTCTGATTACTGCTTTG
>NC_045754.1:5843790-5843920 GCF_008692095.1 Etheostoma spectabile
GCATTCTCTTGATGAGCTTCAAGAGGTAGTCACCTGAAATCTTTGAATGTGTCCCCAAGTGCAATAGAAAAAACATCAAACGCTACAACGAAACTGGCTCACATGAGGACCGTCCCAGGAAAGGAAGACC
>NC_045754.1:5843930-5844552 GCF_008692095.1 Etheostoma spectabile
TCTGCTGCTGAGGATAAGTTCATCTGAGTCACCAGCCTCAGAAATCCCAATTTAACAGCAGCTCAGATTAGAAACCAGATGAACACCACACAGAGTTCTAGCAGCAGACACATGTCTAGAACAACTGTTAAGAGGAGACTGCACGAATCAGGCCTTCATGGTCAAATAGCAACTAGGAAACCACTGCTAAGGAGAGGCAACAAGCAGAAGAGATTTGTTTGGGCCAAGAAACACAAGGAATGGACATTAGACCACTGGAAATCTTTGCTTTGGTCTGATGAGTCCAAATTTGAGATCTTTGGTTCCAACCGCCGTGTCTTTGTGCAACGGAGAAAAGGTGACCGGATGGATTCTAAATGCCTGGTTCCCACCGTGAAGCATGGAGGGGGAGGTGTGATGGTGTGGGGGTGCTTTGCTGGTGACAATGTTGGAGATTTATTCAAAATTGAAGGCATACTAAACCAGCATGGCTACCACAGCATTCTGCAGGGACATGCCATCCCATCCGGTTTGGGTTTAGTTGGACCATCATTTATTTTTCAACAGGACAAGGACCCCAAACATAGCTCCAGGCTGTGTAAAGGCTATTTAACGAAGGAGAGTGATGGAGTGCTGCGCCTCC
>NC_045754.1:5844562-5854029 GCF_008692095.1 Etheostoma spectabile
CACCGGACCTGAACCCAATCAAGATGGTTTGGGGGGAGCTGGACTGCCGAGTGAAGGCAAAAGGGCCAACAAGTGCTGAGCATCTCTGGGAACTCCTTCAAGACTTTTGGGAAACCATTTCAGGTGACTACCTCTTGAAGCTTATCAAAAGAATGCCAAGAGTGTGCAAAGCAGTAATCAGAGCAAAGGGTGGCTACTTTGAAGAAACTAGAATATAAGACATGTTTTCAGTTATTTCACACTTTTTTGTTAAGTACATAATTCCATATGTGTTCATTCATAGTTTTGATGCCTTCAGTGAGAATCTACAATGTAAATAGTCATGAACATAAAGAAACGCAATGAATGAGAAGGGGGGTCAAAACTTGAGGCCTGCACTATATATATATATATATATATATATATATATATATATATATATATATATATAAAACAGCGCTATTTTTCTTAACACCTTGATATTTCTTTCAATAACCCAGGCTATGCCGGTTTTGAATCATCAGTGAAAGCTGCAATATCAAGTATTTGACAGATATAACTGCATTTACATAAGCATCCATTCAGGAGGCCACATTTCTATGAATTGCGCTTTGCATTTAGTGCTAATGTGTAATCATTCATGGGATTATACCATAATCATCATCTTATTTATGACCCTCTCTCGAATGTGTTTAAGCATAGCCCACACACCATTGACTACTACATATAAGTACATTTGAACAGGTTGTGTCGAGGTGAGCATATGTGATTGTGAGAACGCTAATGTGGAAAAATGTGTACATGTTGCTCTAATGTGCAGGAACCCCTGGTTTATCTGTCCCACAATGTGCCTATTTTAACTATACTACATGGACCATAAAGTTATAGTCTGTTATTATGGCGTCCCTGGTGTGAGTCTAATCTCATCTCATATCGGATGCAGCAAGATCATCTGGGGCACCATGTTGATTATACTATCTGTCAACATATACATATTTTACGGCAACATAAATATTTTTTAGGACACCCATCAATTTATGTTATGATCCGATATCAGAAGAAATACCACAGTTAATCCATTTGAGATGTCAGGAATTGAAGCATCCGCCACTTGTTTTAGTGAAACATTCAAACCTAGTCTCAAATAGTCCATGGTGCTAAAGCCTTAGGTCCAGTCTCTCCATGTCTATGGTCTTGGAACTTTCAACACATCCTGCATCCTACTGCCCATACTACTATGCCATTAAGTAAGCCGGAAAAAGCAGGTCTCAGTATATGGTATGTTAATCCAGTGGGACCACAGGATTTGCTATTGTTAGCTTCTTGTCTCACCTTGGGGTCTGTTTAATAGTAAATTCTTAAAATTCAGTGCCTAAACCACCACTATTTTCCAAGCTATTGTAGCTGTGGCCCCGGTTCTCATGGTAAAACAGCTGTCAATACTTTCTTCGCTGCTTGTCACTTTGCCTGAGCAAACAAATACTGTCTGAGAGACTGAGAGAGTGGATAACTGCCCGCTGCAGAGTCGTGTAATTACTTCATGACATTTCATAAAAAGCTGAAGACGCAACGTCAACAATTTAGTTATGGTGGTGCTCCACTGCTAAATGTATATAGCGGAAACACTGTATACTGCATGCAACACTACGCACTTTGTAAGGGCCGCGGAAGTATGTACTGTAACAGTAAAAATAAAAGCTGATAGCGGCGATGAACGGGGCCTCGGCTCCTTGCAGGTTGGGGGTACACTTTTTGGGGTCGTGATTTGCGCCAAGTCCTAATAACAGTATAATACAATATTTTTTTAGCAAAGGCGTAAACCAACCATTGGGGTACACTCTTAATTACTGGTCATTTCCTTTCTACAATACATCTGGAGTGAAGCTATATTGTCATTGAGTCACTCAAATGCTCAGTACTAGTACCTACTGTAGCAGTGGTAATAGTAGTGGTGCGGTGTTTGTATCAGTTCTTACACCGCTATTATGAGGTATCACCATATGCCATTCTGTTTTCTTTGGATTATAATAATGGTTGCCTTGATACTGTCAGACATACAACTTTTTTATAGCCTGCCTGTATGCAGGGAACTGGTATTGTCTAGGGATGAGTAGCCTGTGTTTAAAACTTAATTTTATTCCTGTTTTTCATGCATTTTTATTGTCTATGCACACATCTTTAGTCCCCTATAACAGTTTGTGTTGGTTCATATGACTCAGTCTAAAAAGAATGGGAAAGTAAACATGAACAATTGTAATACTGGTGCGTGCTGGCTTGGAGGGGACCATGATCCTGTCTGAAATGTCTGTATACTATCTTCAACAAAAACGGATTCAGGCAGCATGCCTTAAATCCTGGATGCTGAGTGAGGTACGCCACTTCTGCTGATCGCGGGGTGAGCTAAAATGCACTCACTCCCCTACTGCACAAGCTCTCCACTGTAGTTTTGCCACCACACACACAAGCACCTGCCAAACACAGCGACATGTTTTCATCAGAGGAAGAACACTAGGCAAATATGGTGTTACTGCAGCTAGTAGGCTACCATCAAAATGTGGACTATCTAATCAGAAATGTGTTATCGTGGCACAGCGCAAATTTGTCAAAACATTCATTTTCAACATTTCAATTCAGTGTGATACGTAGTTCAGTTCAGCTCACAGCAATTACAGAAAAGCAAATGACCAACACAAAAACAATTGCTAATAAAGCCGCAAACTGCGATTCCAAGCTCAAAGTATGATTTGTGTCTTTCCTCATTCAGTTATTGTGCATTTAAAGCGCCCCCTAGTCAATTTCAATGAGACTTGCAGTGTATGTGTTAGTAAAATATACATATTTATAGTAAAATGTGTGTAATGCCACTCACCTATCTTGCACTTGTAGCGCTCCCTAGTGGCGTATGTATGTACAACTCTCTAGGTATATCTGGGGCACTTATCTAAACATACCCTGTGAGTTCTGTGATGATTGGCCTAACAGTTGCTGATTTGTGGTCATTTATGTCCAGAGACATGCCCCTTTTGAAGTTCATTGGGCAATAACTTTATAATAATTGAGAAATGGAAATGGTTTATAAAATCGGAGCTACGGTGTAGGAGATGATCTCAAAAATGTGTTTTAAAAAAAATTCTAAATGGCAGAAGTATTTTCTAGGCTGTCCTTAATGGTCTTTGAGGCTGTTTTGTGGAGCACAAATTTCAAGTCAATTGAACGATTGGGTTCCTATTTCTATAGAACCACATGCACACAATTTCCAGTTGTTCGCCCAAGTTTCATGTTTCTAGCTCATCCCAATTCACGGGAATTTGAGCCGGCGCGGCAGACAAACAATAACAATAATAACTAAAACAGACAAACAAAGGTTCTACCGCTTCACAGTTTAAACCCTAATAATGATAATGATAAAGAATAAGAACAATCCTTACAAAAACAATAAGTTCCTTGCACTTCGTACACTTATAATACAATGTGGAACTCAGCCACAGTCCCTCTTTGTGTCTGTGTCCATGGTAGTGAAAAACCCGGGTCCAGTCTGTCTGTGTCTCTATCCATGGTGCTGAAACACCTAGCTACAGTAGTCTGTGTGTCTCTATCCATGGTGCTGAAATACCTAGCTACAGTATTCTGTGTGTCTCTATCCATGGTGCTGAAACATTTATGTTCTCTCTGTCTCTCTCTCGCTCTCTATATTTTTCTCTGTTACAAATAAGTGTATATTAGATAATCTTTACTTCTAACAGTTTCATAAAAGTAATCCAAATATTACAAACTAGAGCATATATTTAATCCTCCAAATGAAAAATTGTTCTAGGCATAGGCATTTTGTACATTAAACAAACAGCAACAACAACAACAAATGTGTAGCTTTTTTCAGAGTGTAGTACACAACTCATTATTCTTAGAGCTCTGAAAAACTGCTCTGGTACAGAAGGCATCTGGAGCCCATGGGATTGAAAAAAAATTAAGTTTCAGATGCCTCCAGGAAACCAGTGGTAGAAACAAAAAACTGGTCTTGGCAGCCTGTGCATGTCTTTGTGAAAAAGCCTACCAACACTGACTATTTATTGTTCAAACAGTCACTCAAACTACTCATGTATGACAGCAAACCTTGTTCTCAGGGTATGGTGGGGTTTGTCAACATTTAACCATGATGGATTTCAACTTTGAGCAAAAAGTCTGTTTTATGACATATGAAAGATGCTCTTTAAACATGTTCTGCTTCTAGGAGAATTGTATTGTGCATTATCTGGCACAAATATGACTAAGTAGAAAAATGAATTCAAAAATCAAAAGACTGCAGCATCCACTTGAAGCCCTTTAAGTGGTTGTGGTAGCCTTGCCTTCATGAAGAAATAAACCATTTTCAAAAGGCATAATATTACATAATACAAAGAACATCATTCTCTTAAATTAATATTTTATACAAGCCATATTTAAACTGTTATAATAATAATTGATGCATCAAAACTGAATATATTATTGTCACTGATAAAATAATGCAAAAGAAGTCCCTCATGCAAAAATTGAATAAGCAATGAAAACTGTGCTGAGTAACTGAAAGCTTTTTGGCTTCATTCCAACTGAAATCTTGACGAAATATTACAAAGCAGAGGCATATCCCTTAAAAGGCTGATGATGCATCTTCCCACTCTGTAACTATCCTTCTGAGGTTTGGGGACCTGGGGTGGAAAATGAATCTGATGACCCACGCTTTAATTATTTGGACATAAAATTGCATCTTTATTAGTGGTCTGCGTCTCCGATAAATGTCTGTTACAGATACATGACCGTGAAAGTCAAGGTTACATTAGTTGTGATTAACAGCCGTTCTCAGGCACAATGCTCTGATGCCTTTGAGTAGAAATGTCTCTTAATGCTCAATGTTATATTATATGCACAAAAGACACATACAGTATTATCAATAAAATGAGTCCCATTCTGACATGATTCAAAATCCAAGTCAACCATTTCTTACAGGAGACACACTGGGGCTCGATTTCAGGGAAGCGCGATGTACATAACAACTCCAAGACAAAGGGTCTTTGTCAATTTGAATCATTTCCCAGTTCAATGATTGCCACCTCAAGTCTATGAGCAGCTTAAATATTTCCCACCTTATTACTCATAAAGCACTACGGATTTTATTACTCATATCTGGGCCGATTGGATTCTGGTAGAGCCATTTGACTCTATCACTGTTGATTTCCCTCGATGCCACAGAACGGACTTTAATGAATCTCCATTTTTTCCCAAAATCCTTGATGTGAAGTGCTTTAATTTGACATGTCATGGGTGAGAAATTAGTCAAAAGCCAATACATTTCAAATGACTGAAGGTGGCAGGTTTTGACCCAAGTCAGTAATTCATGATTAATTTCCATCAAGACAACGTCCTCGATAAAAAAAATTGCCATTTGCCAAAAGAAATTTAAATATTTCAGGAAGTGACTTAGTGCATTGCTGAAGACTTGCAATTGAGTTCAATTGGTTTTGGGTTAGGTTTGGGGTTAGCCCTAGGGTTAGGTTTACCCTAACCCCTAAAGTCAAGATGTATATATTATGAATTATTTTATTTAGCAAGTGCAACAATTAAACTCTTTAGCAACACAGAGCAATGTGTACAACAGACAGAGGCCGTATTTACAGTATTTATCAAACTACATATAAAAAGGGCATATTCCACCATTACTACATTGAAATCCAATTTTATGTTCTTAGTTTCTGTGTTGTTTTGGTTGGTTCTCTTCATGCAGCTTGTTTTGGAGAGACAATGGCATCTGCATGTGTTATGACATTTGAGTATAATTTGGGCTATTTTGAAGAGGCAAAAATCTCAGTCATAATTGCTTGAAGCCTTTGGAAGGTTCTGGACATGCTTAAAAAGCCTTTCTCTTTCAAATAAAAGCCTCACTCACAGTAGAAAACATTTTTGCATTAACTTGAGTTGTTAGACTTAAAGGGCCACTTATTCCACCCCTCAGTAGATTCCTACTTGTGTCTCCACAACATAATCCTTTCATTGTAGGAAATGTATCCTTCTTTTCAGACTATGCTAATTTTATGCGGTTTTCTAACAACCATATATTTTTTTTTTTTACATAATATTTCTGTCGGGTACAAAGCTGGTGATTGCGAGAGGAAATTTCCAAGGTCCACAGTAGCCCTCATTCATTATCAAGTACATTTCTGTAATGCATGCTTGGAATTGACAGATGTTTGTTAACTGATTTCCAAGACATGGTGGTTCTGACCTTACTGCTCCTTTTTTTGTTAGTTGCTTGTTGGTGATAAGAAAATTCAAGCTTGTTAGGCTCAGTTGTTTTGGTTAACAGAAATCTAATCAAATAGACAGCGGTGACCTGACATTATTCTTCAATATGATGCAACTTGGTTGCAATGAAAGTTAAAATCCAGCATGTCTGATGCAGGGATTAAATCAGCAGTGCGTGAACCATCAATTGTCGCTTCTTCGCTGACCTCCACACTGCAAACTAAGGTCATGTCCTAATTGGACAAGCTTCGACAAATGTTTGCTGCTAAAGTTACAGACCAAAATCTCCAAATGATGTAGTTATAGTATGTATCTATATATACCCTCCTGTATAGTCAACATTTGTGGGGTAGAACACCATTATTTTGACATATGAATTGGACTTCAGTTTGAATGCTCACATTGCACAAAGGATTGCAATATCAAATCCCTTTTGGTAAATTCCATGGTTCCTAAATTATTTTACTGTCAGATGGCTGATGTCACAGACAGCCATGCTTTTTTTTGGTTAACGCTCTCATCAAAAGTAGAACCGATACGCTTTTCTGTATTAACACTGTCAAAGCCAACGAACCATGGTAACAGACATTTTCATGTGTATGTTCAATACAGTGTTCACACAAATAAAAAAATGTGATTGTTATGATGCATGTTGGTTAGGGTTAGGTTTAGGGTTATTGTATTTTTTAAAGCAATTGAAAGACATAAAAAGGTGTGTAGAATTCTTATGCAAGAATGACTTTATGTATATTCATTCTTAATTTTTGAATTAATTTACGGTCCCTTGAGATAGCAGCTCCATCATCTCGACCTTGAAACAGCTTGAAACCAGACACGTTAGAGAAAAAACATCTTCGTTTAGCAGTAAAATAAAGATGCAATTTATTATCTTCAGATTGTTACTTCTGCCTGTCTACCGTCCAGACTCTGCTGTGAAATGCCCTAAGAGAAAATTAATAAATAATAGCTACTGTAATACGTTATACCTCAGCCTCGTCATTGTGATGTACTTCCTTTCCTATACTCTACCCACTCTTGCAAATGTGAAACCTCACTGTAGTCTGAATAGTCCCAGCATTTCTTCCAGAGTACTTACTTTTCAATCTGATAACTTCATGGAAAATAATCATTTTACCAACTTTCGAGCCTGAGACTGCAGAATTGATTTTTTTTTTTTTTTTAGACAGTGCATTTGTTTATCTCAATGAAGTAGGGACCAGTCACGGTGACAGCATGTCAATTTCAAGATCAATTGTTGCTTGCTTGCCTCTGGCCTTTGCATTGCATTACCATAGTAATGTCTTTCTGACCCCCCTTTTTAAAATGGAGATCTACATTCCTGGTGTAATCCCTGTGTAATGAATTATCCTCTACAGGATCTTGCATATTTACACATCAAGCAAAAATAGCTGACCAGCAGCCAATGAATGGTTATGATTAAGTGTGAAGGATGTTCCATTAGCTGTGCATCCTTTATTTTAAATAAACTGCTACATTCTTGTAAATAAACCTTTTGTCTGTAATGTCTGGAACCCCATTTTATTACATAGGGACCTACATAATTAAAAAAAAATTGCCGCTTATAATTCCTTATTCCTTATAAGTCTATTGCCGGTCATCAAATAAAGGCATGTACCCTAAATTCTTACAAAAATCATTAAAAAAAAGAAAAATAAATGATACAGTTCTTCTATGAAACAAATGCCACGCTACATATAGTTTGTCTTTCCTTCCTGACAACGCAACAGGTAGTGGAGTGTATAACTGGTCATTGCTGAAATTATACATGCACGCTTAGCAAAACCTTCCCTGGATTAAAAAAAATTACACTTTAAGAGATCTTTGTGCCTTGAATGTATCCCTTAAACACTCATATTATATCTGCAGCATAAGTGTTCTGGGTCATTCAGATTGGGATCACTGCAAACATCATAATGGTGGTTGAGATTGAAACCACTCGGCATCCAACATTTCACAGAATGATCAGAATTAGCACCTTTATAAAAGTGCTCCCTTTTCATGTATTTTAATCAGTGTGCATACTGCGTCTTCAAATAATCCCAGGCACTGTGTAGTGGTTGCATGGGAGCTGTAATAGAAGGCATTGGCAGATTGTATAGTTTGGGCAGTTGAAAAAGTGCTGGCTGAGAACAGGGAGAGGGCTCCAATTAAAAAATAAATAAATAAATAAGCTCATCGCCTATTCACAGATGGCTGAAAGCCTGCCATGCAAGATGTCCCTCAGGATATAAACTTGTCTTCACTGCCAGACAGTTATTTGGCATTTCAAAAAATGCCGGCAAGTCTAATTTGCTCTCACACCATCCTGCGCTCTTCTAACTGTACAGCCCTGGCTGGGTTAAGGAAATCCTGCCTGGGCTGGGATGGGAAAGAAGCACGACCAGTACTGTATGCCAGAAGATGTACTCAGCAACATGGAAAATGGCTCAAAAGAAGACTTTTTAGTCGTCAGGATAATCATATGTGAAAACTCATACACAGTAGTTGGATGGAATTTATTCCTGCTGTTGGGTAAAAGTCAATCTGTAACAGAAATCAAGACGACAAAATGTTTTGAGAAGTATAAAGGGTAGTTTGTTTGACATGTTTAAAGAGCCCAACACTCACATAACACTGATGTTATATTTTACTGAGGATATAAAGACACATGGCATTAGTTCTTCAAAATACAACCATTTATGTCCCTGACTGATTGAACAAATAAGCCAATTAGTTAATCTTACAATCCCAACAGCATTTGTCTTGGTTTTGATTTTCCTGCAATTCTAAGAGCTTAACGGATTTCCTGTAATGGAGTTTGATTTGGTCCGTCACCAAGGTCTGACAGTACGTTGTCATTTCCTCTGTGCTACCTGTTGTAAGCTGCTGAAAGGAAAGTTAAGCTGTATGCTCCAGCTGTCTAAAGATATCACCTTGCGTCACCTTAAACCAGAATGACTGGCTGATTGATTTTCCTCAAACAAATCGATGCACTCTTATTCACCCAGCCCTGCAAATGTTGCAGAGTTGTTTTAACCTTTGTGTTGTCCTCGGAGTAAAATTTGACCTGTTTTCAAAGGTTTTTAATATCAGAAGTTTCTCATCAGAAGAACCAAAATGCCCAAAAAAACATGGATGCATGGATGATCTTTGCTAAATTTAATGATTATGAATTTGGGCTGTTTTATTCAGTTTCACAGCATTTTAAAATTTTT
>NC_045754.1:5854039-5854453 GCF_008692095.1 Etheostoma spectabile
TTTTTCAATATTTTCAAAACAGAATCCTGAATGCTTTTTTTTTTAATAGGTATAATTTCATATAAATTAGGTTTATTGACCATGTATGAAAAAGTTTGACAAAAGCGCTTTAAAAAGTGTGAAAAGCATTGAAAAGAAATGCCAAAAGCGCTGGAAATTTGGACCCGGAAGGACAACAAAAAATGTACAAAGTCTTTGTCAATTAGACTACATCACTATCTATATATAGGGGTAGAGAACATCAGACCCCCTGAGGGACTCTAGACACCGGTTTTGACGATGAAGGATCCCAAAGACCAGACCGAAAGAGGCTCTGGACCGGTCAGCTGGAGTAGCGGACATGGAGGTGGAAGGGGGGGTGGAGGATTGCACTCTTTGCCTACAACGACAGCTAAATGGCAAAGGGAGAAACAA
>NC_045754.1:5854463-5874576 GCF_008692095.1 Etheostoma spectabile
TAAAGCAGGGTTGTGACTCTGTGATTGTTGAACACAGGTTAGGTCCCATGATCTTGTTTATCTCACTGACAGTAGCTGTTGCAGTAATCACTGCATTTTCCTAAGAACATTTGTTAATCAGTCAGGTCAGAACTGCAGCACATTTCCCTTTGATTTTATGATCATATTCCAGTCTTTGTAAATAGTGATCTTTAGTTTGCTTAGATGTGGCAGTTCAGTGACAATCCAGTTCTTCTTTTAGTTACTCCAAAACAAATCATTGTCACTGCGGGAAGCATAAAACTGTTCATTTCCTGTGCACCGGAGGGTTTCTTTCCCTGTACGACCCAGCAGACAGTGGGTGGTTAGAACAGTAAATGAAAGCTTTCATTTACTTGTGCTGTGTGTTGAACTGTCATTCATGATGTTGCAGTTTCCTTATAGCCTGTCTGCAACCATGTGTAGAAACCACATCAGTAGCACTTTACCTGAAAAGCCTGTGGCATCTTTTAATGGTTTTCTATTCTTTCAAATATTTTTGGGGATGATTTCTTTAAAAAAAAAAAAAGGATTAAGTGGATTGTTCCTTGATAAAAGCTTAAAGTTAAGACTTTGACCATGAAGCTAGCTTTGGTCAAATTTAAATGAAGCCCCGGTGGCAATGTTTCACTTTACTAATGAAGCAAGTTCAGCGAATGACAATGAATACACATTTTTCTCAGTAACACAAAAGCAAAACACACAACCACAAGCCTGTATCAACATCACAAATATAAAAGGGATTCCTTTTCTTTTCAGGAAATATTGAATCGTCTCAATGCACACATGTTTCAAAAGCAGTAAAAACTGGCTCAGCGCTATAGATACTTTTCTGCTGAATCTTGGTAAACATGTCATCGGTCTAAATTCTCTCATTACAGCAAACAAAGTATTTAGTATTAATTTCAATATTATCTATCACCATGATAATACATTACAATTATATGGTGCTTTATCCTAGACGCTCCAAGCACTTCAGGGGGGAGGACTACTCTCTAACACCACCAATGTGTAGCACCCACCTGGGTGATGCAATGGTCCCACAGCCCAAGAATTGTTTTTTTTACTGAAAATCAGGCACTGTGTTCCCATATTCATACACACATACCAAAGTGTGGTGGTGGACTGGTAGCTGGAGAGGTGCCAGTTCACCTCCTGGGCACTGCCAAAGAGCTCTTGAGCAAGGCACTGAACCCCCAACTGCTCAGTTTGCCTTTCCATGGGCAGCCCCCCCCCCATTCTGACATCTCTCCATCTAGTGCATGTATAGGTACTGAGCATATGTGTGTGTAGTTCAGACCAGTGTGTAATGTGTGTAACAACAACAGAGTGAAAACATTGTTAATCCCGCTAGGGGACATTGCAAAGTGTGCATTATTATTAATTTATTATTATTATTGTTTCATTCTTTAAATTAGGGTTAGGGCTAGGCCCAGAATGGGAGAAAGGGGGATAACATTTATGAAAAGGGAAATGTGGGAACATAGGGCAAAAGTTTGGAAAATGATCTTAGACATGTGGGAACTGTGGCAACATAGGGTTTAATTTTGCAAAAAGATCTTAGAAATGTTGGAACACAAGGCTGTGGAAACACAGGCACGCTCAACTAAACATTGGACTGGAGGAAAGGGACAGTCCTCAGAAACACTTAAGCAACTCAAACAACTACATCTAAATGCATGTTGTGTGTATTTCTCCTCGGCTCGAACTTCTGTATTCTTGGGAAAACTGGAATAATATTTTTATTCATCAGTTCACATCTCATAGATAAATGCAACATGTTGTTGTGTAATGTGAACATAAAAGATGTCTTAAGTTTTCCTCTTGGCAGTTTTGGTGCTTGTGGTTGTATTATGTGTTATCCCTATGTTCTGATTGTGTTTTATTTAATACATATTAGTTAGAGTAGTATGAAGGATTAATGTAAACAATAATTTGTCAGAAACATCAGCACTGGATAATTATAATGTGGGTCACTTAATAACAGGCAAGACATATACTTATAGATTAAGCAGACTCTGTGCTATCAACAAATTAGGATCGTATAGAAACAAGGTTAGATTTTGCATAATTGCATTCTTTTGATGTTACAGTATAGAGCAGTAGATGGAAATGTATGTTCCTCCCTGGGATGCGTCTATGTAAATGTGCTGTATTTATATACTAGTCTTAACGACTACTCAAAGCGCTTTTACATCTACAGGATACATTCACCATTCACACACATTCATACACTGTGGCCGAGGCTGCTGTACAAGGTGCCACTTGCTCATCAGATATACACTCATACACATTCACACTCCGATGCGCAGCACTGGGGGCAACTCGGGGTTCAGTGTCTTGCCCAAGGACACTTCGACGTGGGACCGCAGGGCCTGGGGATTTAACCACCAACCTCCATTGGCAGGCAACCGCTCTACCACTGAGCCACAGCCGCCCCGTCTATCATACATAAAATGCAGGATATTTTGTATTTCTGTTCCTATGACTCATGCATCACTTAAACATTAGAGACATGGAAAAAACAATGACATGGTATATAATTTCCTACACTCTGAGGCAGAAACAGAACTTCATTATTTCACTATGTTCGACTATACAGTATTTGATTTGGAACCACATTTAGTTGCATCACAGGAGTGCAGAGGAGAGCCGTTTGCAGATCGCCATCTCATGGCTGGCTTCCACAGGAAATGAAAACAAAATTGATAGGAAAAAAAAATTGCATTGTGTTATGAAAAATATACGCTACTTCACCAATCTGAAGAGGTACATTTATTTTGTGTTTGTGGGAAACAAAGACCTTGCAGCTGATAAAACTGCAGAGGAAGTAAACATTCAATCTGGCTAAGTTTCCTTTCAACAGCAATTCAGAAAATAATGTTTTCTCTCTTTCCTTTTCACCTTGCCTGGTTTTAACCGTTTGATTGATTATTTCACAATAATGGGCCATTTCAAATTAAAATCAGCTTTTACTTTTACATTACCAGGAAGAAAAGCACACACCGAACCAATTTCACAGTGCATGAACTAGTATATCTCCTACGTATTCAACCTTTAATCAGCTTCAAAATAATTAAATAGAATAGGAATTCATCTTCCGCATTAACTACTCATATGTAACACATTGAGTGAATAATAATACAATAAAAAAAACTGGTGATAACCAGTAGACGACTTGTTCATTTTTAACTGATAGTAAAGAGCCTGGTTCATTACGTTCGCCTGGCAAAATGCCCCATGAACAACAACTTTTTTTTACTTCAGCTCCAAGGACAGCGTCATGAATCCATCAATTCACAGTTAAGCTACTGATGTTTCAGAGCCGTGGTCAGGGCAAGAGATTTGGACTTGCACAAACCTCATTCAGATAGAGGATCAATGAGTCAGTCAGACTACACCAACACATTCAACTACCCAACCCCTCTGGCCCCGCACTCTTTGTTACTAGGAGGATGAAAGGGGGGGGATGTTGGTCATTTTGCTTACAAGCACCAGTTAGCCCCCCGTCAAATCACCTACTGTTGATAACAAAAATAAACCATATTGGCACAGCTAAACCACACCAAATTGGTAGTTTAAGTACCATTCAAATATGCATCATTGAACAATGATACATTGTGACAGTCAAAGAGAAGTTATACACGGGCACTTTATATGTCAAAGTCAATTTATTAGCCATGAGGACTACAGCACAGCCCATGGAAACAGTAATATAAAGTTGTCTGTGGCTCTAGAGGTGCTCTTTAAATCTGAAAATGTTACTCAAGCGATATCACCTGGGTATCTTGGTTTGAACTGCAAAACATATAAACATATTTTTACAACAGACCTGCATTACAAATTGGACATGTGGAGATGGGAGATGTGGCCATTTACCAGGCATGGAAGGTCTAATAAAAGATGCTATTGAGTTGCAGGGTCTGTAGTGTGAAAAACCACCCAGTGCTGATCTCCATGGCCACCTTGTATTGACTAAGTACCTTGCTCAGACTCCAAATTGTGCAACCTTGCTTTTATACCTGTTGTTGTGGGAACTATAGAGTCTGATGATGCTTCACACTGTGCTGGCACACACACTAGTGAACACCAACAGTGAGTTTCCATGCTATTGATTTTTACCTGTGTGCAAAGCTCTGTTTCTAAACGGCAATGTCAGTTGCCAAAAGGACTAGAGCAACCTATTAACAGAAATATCATGTACTGTACTTTTCAATTCCACATTAATGCTTAGGAATGAAGGAACTAGCTTCATGGCTAAACACCACTGAAATACCAGCTCTGATATCAAAATCCAACCCATTACCAACTACGCTTTGCTTTTAGTTACTAAAATACGTCATAAATTATATCAGTACAATCTTATACTGTTTCATTATTATTTATTTATCTCAAACGTAAACATAGTTGCACAAGAGACTGTAGTCTTGTGATGATTACATTAATGATTTGAGTTGCTTCTGCAGCCATACCGACATCTGAATCTGCCGAGTGCAGCTTTAAACATTAAATCAGTATACAGAGAGCAATCAATAATATACATCATGCCCATAGAGCAGGGTGATTGAGGAACCAGAAATCACACAGACTCGTGGGAGGAAAAAGTAAAAAAGCACAAGCAGGGACAAAAGCATATTCATCTGCATGAAGAATCGTTCTGTTTGTTGATTCATTCCACTCGGGAGCCTCTTGACTGTTGGTGTTCAGTATGTGATGAGTGACAATCACTCAGTCTGCCAGCTGCTGTATTTCCCATAGGCTTAAAATAAGAAGAAACAAGATGTATTGTACAGTTTGACCAGAGTATTAATAAGTCAGTTTGGTCTATATGTATAACATGTAGTGGCTTTACACATCCTCCCCAGTGTGACTGCATAATCAACAGTGTGAGTAAAAACAGAGTAATCTCTGTGAAGGAAAGGCTTAGTGGCATTTATTACATGTATTGATAGCACCTTTGACACAATACTGACAAAAGAAGTCTTGCATAGCTGCAGCGGTGATATTATTGGATGTTTACAGTGCAATATCATGCATTGTTTTGTCCATTCAAAACAAATATGTGTATAATAATAGATAATGCATGGCCGCTGGTCAAAGCAGAGAGTCCTGAGATTATTTCCAAACCAGTCGATGGTTTGCTAAACTAAAGTAAACTGCAAGAAACTGAGTTTAGATTATTTTATCACTGCTTGGTGAGAAATAAATGTTACTATATTGTACCACAGTGATGTGGTCGTAACATTGTGTTGCCGTTTTACTGAATTTCAAAGGCAAAATTATGGATGTAAGACCACCACAATGAACTGTTTAGGATTTGATTATCATGCATGGCGTTTTACATAGTTTGTTTTTGTCTACTTTTGGTCATGGACTATTCATGATATGGGCTAGGTTTGTTCCAATGAAGTTAAATCATAACTCTATGGCATACATTGATATTTTAGACAGTGTACTTCTAACTCTATGGCAGCAGTTTCCTGTTTCAATATGACAGTGTTCCTGTGCCAAAAGCCAGGTCCACAAAGAAACAACTTTGGGATGAACTGGAATGCAGACTGGGAGTCATTCCTCATCGCCAAACATCAGTGCCTGAATTTACTAATGCTCCTGTGGCTTTGAAGCAAACCCTGCAGCCTGGTTCCAAAGTCTTGTGTGGAGGTTGTAATAGCAGCATATCAATGCTATTAATGTTTAAGAATGACATGGTCAATAAGCCGACATGGGTGTCCTTCTTATTGTCCATATATTTTATTTGGTTTACCACATTCTTTTGGCATACACATTGCAATTGACAGCCGTATCGCAAATGTTGAAATCAATCATTGATAAGTTATATACCAAGATGATTCAAAAATCATTATCTGTGGGGCATTGACAGCAGCCTTTTGTTTGGAATTAACAGAATAATTAGGTTGTTAGCATGAGCAGTGATCGCCATGGAACAAAATGGCTACAAAAACTCAAAGTACATCATAAGATTTATCATTCCTGTCAGCGTCATGGGACTGCATCTGATCCTGTGGAATGCCAATTGAGAAACGCTTCAGCAACTTTGCACCAAAGATGTCAACAAAATACAGAATACATTTGAGCTGAATAAAAGGCATCCCCTTTATGATAACTCAAACTCAACAAGCTGCCGTACAAACAGTAATAAGTCAAATCCCTGTCAAGAACTTTCCTTCAGGGGTCTCACCTTTTAGGGATTGTAGCAGCTGAGTTATGATCCGCCAATGCCGAGAACTTTTGATTTTTCCTGAGCTGCATCAGGTCATGCCCTACTGTCACAGTCTATGTGAAATATTGATGGCAATTATCTTCTGTTGCTCGGGGGACACATCATCAGATCGTGGGTGTCTGTGATTTGGGCAACAACTTGTTACATCACATACTGTAGGCCATAATAGAGCTGCAATCAACAGGAACTTGTGGGGGCTTTTTTGCTGTGCTGTCTTTGCAGTGGTGCTTTTGCACTGTACTTTCCAATGACTTGTCAATTAAAACCAGTGTGGGTGGTACTGTTTTGTATGTCCCTTCCTATTTTTGATCAAATTTGAGTTTTTGTGGGTGGTGGCATTGATTTCTTTGTTTTTTTAGACATAGGTAGCTATTCTTTCTCCGGCTAATTATACAGTTCTGCCTTCTTTTTATTATGGAGGATTAAGTATGTTTGGAAAGTATTTATTACAAATTAAATAAAGAATCCTGTACACTGGTTACTCACTTACATTTATTTTATTACTGTAACTTCTTCAGTTGACAGTATGCGGTATTGTTTTTTTATTGTTTTTTCTCTCAAGCACAAATGTGCCCCCCATAAAGTGAGTTTATGTGACCTTTGTCCATTTTGGTTTAAAAGTGTTTGGAAGACATTAAATAAGATCTGCTAAAAACTACATTGGATGTGGTTGTTATATTTTCTCTTAGGTTATCCTAATACGTTTCTTTACATTTATTTTGAAGCGTTGGTTTCACAGACGTAAGGCCTAAGCAGCACTTAAGAGTTATTAATGACAAACTTAATTGTATGTCTGGCGCCCAATTGTGTTAACAACATAACCCTCAGGCTTTAAATTACGCTACAGAGTAAAATGAAAATTTGAAGATGCCACCTTGGGCTGTGTGAAATTGTTTTCACAATTTTCAGCATTCTTTGACACTTTACAGAGCTAATGTTTGGTGCCTAATGGCAAATAACTGTTTTTTTTCTTGTTTTGTTTTCTTTATGTGACAACAACATGAAGCAGATCATTTTACATCTCGGGTGACTCTTCGCTTGCATAGCCGTAGACTTATTTGATATCTTTATCATGCATTTGTGTCTTGTGTGTGTATTTCATGCACAGTGCACATAAATGCATAAGATTACGTAATAGCGACTGACCAAGGGGCGTCAAATGGCCAGATACAATAGAAATCCCCATACTGGCTTAAACAAAATGAGGTATCGATCGAATTACTGACAGTGATGAATTGATAATAAAAAAATCCCTACAAATTAGTACAACAAGCTCTGTTCTCTCATTGTGTCCCTATTGATCATCTGGTTGCATGTTGCCCAGCACTGGAAAGACATGTATTGTAAAATCCACATCCTTTACAGAAATGAAGAAAGGTGGGAGTGAGGGTGCGGTTGGGATGAAGAGGAATATAAATTTTGCTTCCTTTGACTCTCTTACCTCATTCAATGGTTTTAACGGACAACAAAGAAAGCAAATTCCGCAACCGGAACATGCATGCAATTACACAGACACACACACACATACACAGGCGGCCGGAGTTCAAAACAAAGTAGTAACGCCAGAGGAACAGATTAGTATGACAAAGGAGAATGGCACTGAGTCAGGAAAGCTGTGGGGAGGAGGACAGCAGAGATGGAGATGCTAAATAATAGCTCTCTTGTGGATAACATATAACCTCTGTTGAAAGGGGGGAAAGCAGTGGAAGTGACCATAACATTTTAGTGGCATGGTATAAAATAGAGTGCTGAAAGAATACCCCTAAATCAACATTTTATTTTAATCATGGGATACAAGCCAATATGTGGATAAAGAGTGTCCCTCTAAAAGCAAAAACATTTGCTGTCAACAGTATAGATTGTAATGTTACCTAAAGTGCCCCAATTTTGTGTAAACATTTCAAGATAACTGATCATTTGAATGAGTCAACATGAATGGATATCAGGCTTCCTGAGGTTACAATTTCACATGAGCAAATATTTTGTCAAATTGACATTGACATATTTATGTACTTAAGTGGGGTTCATCTCTTTGGATGGAAGCTGTGCGGAAGATGTGCACATCTTCCGCACAGATGCAGATGGACAGACTGAGTGGATCCGGTGCCTTTCATCCTAATCATCATCATAAAACCCATAGTGCAGCTTGTACTTAGGGAACATAAATGAATTGGTGCCTACAATGAAAGCGAAAACATTTCTATTACTAACTGGGGATCTCGTAACATTTACATTAAGGTCAAAGTAAACTCACGGGCCTGCAGTGCATTGAAGCTCCTTTATATTCAATTAATGGACACCCTCCATCTATTGCTGAAGACAGTTTAAAAGAAGGTCAGCCCTCTATTTTATGCATGTCCAATATGAGTAATAAGGTTATTAATCCTCTCACATGACCCAGAAGTAATGAATGTTCACTTGCTCTGCTTTGAGATGAGGAGTCGGGCTATGAACCGTGAGTCTTCTGCTGCTGGCAGAGAGGAGCAGTGAAAAAAAACAAAACAAGAGGCTAGATTAGAGGATGACAGAGGAAAAAAATGAAACGTTAGAAACTGAAAGTGTTCGACGAGAATGTGACTTAATTTGTTATTTGTAAAATAGATAAAAAAAGTATCGCTGCATCAAAACACTAATGGGAATATACTATCATGCTAATGATAAAACTATCTCTACTTGTCTTCATCGGCGTATGGACTTTGTTAGGTTGTTATGTAACTGCAAAAACAACTTAGTTGGGTTAGGGGTTGGGTTTAGGGTTGGCGGTAAGTTTTCTGATCTAGACAGGATTAGGGTTTCTGTTCTGGACAGGGTTAGGGTTTCTGATCTAGACAGGGTTAGGGTTTCTGATCTAGACAGGATTAGGGTTTCTGATCTAGACAGGGTTAGGGTTTCTGATCTAGACAGGGTTAGGGTTTCTGATCTAGACAGTCCCCATAAAAACAATTTGTTTTGTGCGTTGTTAGGCACTACACACACTTAATTGAATGTGCACAAGCACTGGAAAAGGGAGTTTTTTCATGACATGCCCCCTTTAAAACTTTACATTAGCTATTTCAGTACTTTTATTCCTTGGCAAAGGTAGGATTTCAAGTGTTTTTTCATACTTTGGTTGGTACTTTGGTATCAACACAGGTGATCCTAATCTGCACCTCCAAAATTCTCCCACTACACACTTGATACACTCTTCAGCACCACTGTGACATTATTAACAAATGACCTAACACAAGACCTCCCATAATTGCCTGTATTAGCCGCCCATGTGGATGTTTTAAATGGGGGGACTGGGGTGACGACTCTTCTGAGCAAGTAGAGACTCAAAACAGAGCGAAAGTGGAGGAATTAATAATATTGTAATCAGGCGTCAAAACCATGACATTATGCATGCACAGTGGGTGTCCATCCCCTATCATGGCTAAGCAGCATGTCAGCTCCTTCCTTAGTGGAGCTGTGGGATGGGAATGGGAGCCACTGTCTGTCAGGATACAACAACAAGGTCAACTGTTGTTTAGCGACGCAGTGTTCCTCGATTGCCAGTAAAACAGATCCCTCTGCCCAGGCTGCTGACCTTGTCTTGTTTAATGAAATGTAGTGACCATGCGTAACTTTGTGGCCTGTTAAATAGCCTGTGGCCTCGCCTGCATTTGAGCAATGCAGACTGTGATTCCTGCCCACCGGACTGGGATACTAAATCGTATCACGGAACGGGCCGCACCAATGAGCTTGCATGAATAATGTTGACGACTGACTGATTTGAAAGATTTGAAATGTGGCATTGATAATAGTCGTGGATAGTGAAATGTTACCTACATGTGAGTAATGCTGCTGGGAGGGAAGGTTGACTTTTTAGATTGCCATTCTTCTGCTACAGTAACTAGTCTAATCGGATATGCTAACAGTGTTAAAGGCCACCAAAACATTGCTGGTTGCACTTGCATAATGATACTGTTTCAGGAGTGATAATAAGATAATAACACACTTTCCCTTCCCCTTGCCCTCTTACTCACTCTCACATTTCAATCCTTACACAGTTCCACAGATATCATGGCAGACTATTCTGCTGCTGAACATGAGTGTCTTTTGGCCCTGTAGGGAATGAGTACTTGGACAGGGAATCATAACCCAGTCACATGTGATAACTCGATGCAGTTTGACACTTGAGAAAGAAATTCATGAAATAACGGAATCCACACTGACAATTGTTTTGCTCCTAATTGGGTCAAAATGTACCTCAGCAGACGGATGCTGATTCTACTTTGTGGTTTGTGCCTTGATTACAATGGCAATCAACTATTGATGTAAATATATTATGTTAGCAATCATCATTAGTGCCATTTTTTTTTTTTATTAAAGCCACTGTCTGTAAAGTAATTATGCAATTGTCACAAGTTATTAATGTATTCATCTCAGGCCTTGTGGGATACCTTTTGATTGATTTAATACTATCACTGAAGGGGATACAAATAGGTACTGGTTGGCAGATTTTAGTTTTTTAATCTTTGGGCAGAGCCAGGCTAGCTGTTTCTATGATTCCAAAGCTAACTGTGTTCTTGCTCTTGGTCAAAGTCTAGCTTAATGTAGTCTGATTTTGAGTCAGTCAACACTTTGAACATGTGTACATTTTAATAGATGTATCGTCAAATAATTAACCTTGTTCTATGCAACCTTTTGACAGTAATACTGATATAATTCATGAATTATTTTAAATTGTACTACCATTTATTTGTTTAGTTTAAAATAACTAAATTGAGAATTTTTAAATATCTGCTCCTGTGTCCAGGGACTTCTGACCACCAGCGGCCTCACCTTTGGGTTAGGAAAGGTTGAGGCCCCATGGTTGGAGGTCCCTGTGCGGCATCATGGAAGGGTAGAGGCTGTACAGTAGTTACTATTCTTGGGCTCAGAGGGTTAAACATGCAGTAAACCCCATTTTACATCACATTAGGGAGCTGGTGATAGAGCTAAACTAGTTGTATTAATTATGGATTATGGCTGAAATAGAGAGGTCTTACATTGTGGTTTTTCTTTCCTTCTGAGGATCCCTTTGAAGACTGACAAAGCTAAAATATTGATTGAACACAAATTATCTGCCTATGACCTAAATTCAATCAAGCTGAAGCAGCAATGTTAAGAGTCAATTATTAGATAAATCAATTCCCAATGGCAGTTGGGAAACTGTGTGCTGCTGCTGAGTCACCTTCCATCTCAGAAATGTGACTATTCCCACGACATGTGCCTCATCTCATTTCAACATTAGCCTTGAAAAGCACTCAGAAAATAGTTTGAATGTAACGTAATTTAGCCTACCATGTCAGATGCCTTGACAGTTGCATCCATCATTGTCAACAAAGGCTGCATCAGTGCAGGGCCCAAGGTTTCGCCAAAGGATACTTGAATTGTGAATGTCTCACTCAGGTGTCTGAAATCATTGTGGGGAGGAAGAGACAAGTCTAAGTGAAAGTGGCAGGGAACACCATTCCGTGCTTTTATTTTGAACAAGGAACATCTATGGATGAGCTGTGAAATACCTACAAAAGTTTGGATGTACAGAATGTGCCACGAGAAACTTTCAAGTTGGGATTTAATATACTTTAGGTGTCAAGGTAAGATTGAATATTATACCCTTATCATTCACTCAGTGAACAGGCTCATAGGAAAAAAAGATCTGTGTTTTGTTTAGGGTTGACATTTAAGCTAGGTAATGGCTAAGCGTCCTGCTATTCAGTGGGAGGCTATTTTATCATATTTCATTAGTGCGGCTCATTAGGATTAGATGAAGGCCTGGATCGGGCATTTCAGGAGAGATTCCAGGCTGCTGAGTGATGTCTGTGACTTCTCCCCCCACTTCCATCTTCAAGAAAAAAAATCTAGCTAAAAAAAGAGGACATCAAAGACTTTTATCTGCCTTTCATCATGTGGACGTTGGCAATTTCACAAACCAGTCCATTAGAGCTTGTTAAAGTTGTTAAAGTCATCACACTGTTGCTGTTACACCTGAAGCCACTTAACAGATAATTTTACGTGTTTTTATTATACATTTGAGTTTGTGACATTATTATTGGCTTGTTAATATTAATCAAACTTTGAAGGTAGTCTTTTTTGTGTCATTGTGTTCCACATTATCTTTGTTTCCATGGCAATCATTTCATTAGGGCATGTCAGAATTATCGCCACATTCAATTTTTTTTGTGTGTGTGGCATTTTAGGCCTTTATCTTTGATAGGACAGCTTAGACATGAAAGGGGAGCGAGAGGGGGATGACATACAGCAAAGGGCTGCAGGTTGGAGCCCAACCAGCGTCCGTTGCGTTGAAGACTGGGCCGCCGTGAGCATGCTCCACCAGGTGTGCTATCCGTGCACCCGCCACATTCTAATTTGTTGAAATAAAACAGATCAAAACTAGATTCTGATCATTCTTTGAAAAATTGTTTTCCGGCCTCCGTTTCCACAACAGGATGGGGCAGATTCTTGCATCTAGGAAACCAGAAAAAAAATTAATTCCTCACAAACAATAGATGGATAAAATGATCAAGCTTTTGATCTGCATGGGATTAGTATTATCAGAGGACATCTGTCCTCCCCAAAAAATGGCATTGATTTACAAATTACTGGCATGCAAGCTCCTCATAGGATAGTATTTATCAACTCCCCATGATTATTATAACTCACTTGATCACCTCAGGGAATATAAGCCAGCATTAGTGCATTAAGTACTCTCTCTTTTCAGGAATTTAAGCATAGGTGCATTTACACCATTAGGAATAACAGACCTTGGTTTTAAGGTAGAGAAGGATGGTTTTTCACATTTATTTTTTGAATCCCCCCCGAAATAAAAATTAATATACAGCATTATGTCGTCCAGCCATGTATTTCGTTGTAGTTGTCCTCTCTAAGAGCTCTTCTGAGGCGTACCTTTGAACAATCTTAACGTGCCCTCTGCTGGTTCATCAATTTCTGAGACTTTTTGTCACATTTTGGTTCCACCTTGAACTTGTTCCTCAGACCACTGCAAGACATGGGGAAGATTAATGTCACTCCCATGAAATCTCAGTCACAAAGCAGCAGCCAACCATGAAAATAAATCTTGAGTTTGCCATCTGTCATCATGTTGACTTATATCCAGGTCCAAAATATAGCCTTGATTTTTACCCAAATGTAAGAGAGAAAGGAGAGAGAGGAAGAGACTTCTATGAGGGCTGATATTATCACCGTGCAACAAGCAATGTTATGGTTGCCTAGGCCAATTTCTGAAGACAAGTTTGATGCTAGGTTTCAAATAAGGTATGTAGTGTAATTAAAACACCGTAGGCCTCCCAGTGAGGGAGAAAAAAAAAAGTAGCACAGTCAGTAGAGGAGTTGGGTTGGGATCCGGAGGGTCACCGGTTGAAGTCCCCACATGGACCAAAGTATGGTGGGGGTACTGCCCAGGTGCTCTTGAGCAAGGCACTGAACCCCCAACTGCTCGGGGCTCACTCTGACATCTCTCCATTCAGGGCATGTATTGGTACTGAGCATGTGTGTGAGTAGTTCAGGCCTGTGTGTGTGTAACAGAGTGAAAACATTGTAATTTCCCCTTGCAGGATTATTAAAGTATACGTTAGAGATGTTGCTTTTAGACTAGAATCTACAAACACTGTGTGTGTGTGTGTGTGTGTGTGTGTGTGTGTGTGTAGTACCTCTGTGCTGCTTTCAGTTGTTTCATTATAAATATTTATAACTTAACTGGTATGTACTGTATAATAATAATAATAATAATAATAATAATAATAATAATAAATTGAATTTGTATAGCGCTTTTCCCGAGCTCAAAGTCGCTTGACAGTGTTTAGTAACAAAAAAAAACAAAAACAAAAAAACTAAGGATAGGCAGAACAGAAAAGATGGGTCTTCAGACGGGACTGAAAAATGGTGAGGGACTCAGAGATGCGGATCTCATGGGGGGTATATGGTATGCCATTTTCTCGTATGCAATAATGAATGGGCTGCGTGTGTTTATGCATTTGTCTGCTAAAACGTTGAAGCATTTGTACTGTAACGTGTGCCGACTGAACGTTGGTTTGCACACATTCGGGGTGCTTAGGAGTATTTCGCCGCATGTGGCGTGGCTATTCCCGCAAACAAATCCACACACATTTCCCCTGCAAGTAGCAATGTTCTTAATTATTGAAAAGGGAGCATTGATTTCATGAATTAGCAAACAAAGGCAAGGCTTTTAGGGAAACGGGATTGTAGTGTTGTATGTTTGTTGAGGAGTAACTTTGCCTCACTGCCTATCAAGGTCTTAAATACTAATAACACTACACCTGCCTGGTATCATGTTCCAGTGAGTTTTGGAGGGAGTCACAGTAAATAAATGCATCACAAATGTTACATTACTAAAAGGAAAATCATTTTTTCCTATTTATTTTTGGGAAATCATTGAAGAATTGATACTTGAGATACAAGATTGTGACCATTTTTGTGTTTTCTAGCTGAACAATTTTGGTTCCAGGAGCAAAATTGAGCTTTTGGAGCCATGTGTCTTTATGAGACACAAAGTAACCCTGCCCACACATTCAGTCTGGCTCTTCATATGCCTGTAATGGTTGGTAATTCTTCAATATTTGCTGATGTGTGCTACATTTTAAAGAGAAAGCATAAAATTGCCTCTACTTAAACTACCCCCCAAAAAGACGTGTTGCAAACTTGATGGCAGCATATTTAAACAGGCTCGTAAATACCCAACGTGTCAGCATAGACTTAAGCCATGACATGTTAGCTCTTTTAGATTTACAAGACATTAGCAAGCATACTATGACGGTCTTAGGAATTAAATGAGTGATTAAAGTGAGTTTAGTAATCCAAATTTCACACATATGAATATTTCTGAAGTGATGTTTCAAAGTAGCCTGAGGGACCAGATGGTAAATGCCATTTTACTTGGTGGAGAGAGAGAAAATAAGCTTGCAGTAGTCCCAGTTTACTTTAATTTAATTGTGCATGTTGTGTGAATTGCCTTTAGTTCCATGGTAGACTTTATTAATGGAAATAGAAGATTTGGCCAGTGCTTGCTTCACATAAAATCAATGAAATTACAATTAAGTACCACAGCCGTTGTTTTTGAGAGTGAAGCTATTGCAATTATACAAAAATATAGAAGAGTATTGAATTCACCAGTGTAATATAAAAAGGAACTGTGCCAACTTTAAGTTTCTGTAATTTTGTAATTGTAGTGTTGTGTCTAGGAAAAGGCTTGCCAGCTTGTTTGCATCTTCAAATAGATTCAACACGTTGCTGATGTATCTCTGTCTACCAGCCCTAAAGAATGTGGATACCCATGTCCACATATTCATTTTTCATGTTCTGGGCTGGACTGCTTAGCCCCAATTAAGACTAATTTCAATGCTACAGCATATTGTGATATTTTAAGCCAGTGGTTAACATGTTGTCTTTGCCATGTCTGTGCCACACTGGTACCACATTGCACATCTTGGACCATGGCCATGACAATGTAGCATTTCCATACACATTGTACTTGTACAAGGATGTACATCGTTAAGATATGCACGCTTGGGGAGGCCTTTAGATCACTCAGTAAGAGCGTGTGCCCATGTAGGCTGAGTCCTGCAGCAGCCTGGGTTTAGTCCACGGAAGCACGGAAGGGAGGGAGAGGGGATTAATTAATTTTTTATTTTGCCATTTTGCCCCAGTCTTTCTTGTAAAAGAAAAGCTGTATCTGAAGTGGTTTACTGGATAAATCGAGGATAAATAAATCAATAAAAACGTATTACAGTTAGCAGGTATCACACATTTCACAAGCTTGTAGTTATTTCCTGCAGAGCTGTCAGAGATGTTGAAAGGTTCAAAAGACTTAATGTTTTTATACAGCTGGGGATACTCTGGTGTTGAATACAAGCAAACAGGAAGTGACAAAGAACAAGGTAGCAATCAAGGGCTACCAACCAAACCAAATGCACATTATATGAAATATTGCATCTTATTTCCCCATACATAATGCCACATGTACGCAGAAGTTCTACACCTGAGGACTCAGCTATATGGCAGATTGAATTGACGTTGACAGATGGCAGCATTACTCATTTATTCCACTTCATTTATTTACCAGCAAAGACAAAGGAAAGTCACTCTGGCAGTTAAATGAAACGACTTTGAATTTCAAAAAGGATCCACGTGGACATGTGCAATTAGTTGTACGTCTGTGCTTCAAGTTATTGTGAATTACATCTTTCTACTTAAGCAGCCAAAACAACCATATTAATCTTTTCTGCCATGCAGGATGGAGGTTGTTTTTTTGTGCTATGTTCAACTTGCACCTGGCTTGGCTTGCTGAGTCGTAGCATTTCCTCCTGACGACACCATTCATCTCCCGCCAGTGTCAAGGTTAAGAACCTGCTCACCTGACCACCACGCATCATTGATTGCGGTTTAACGCCGCACGGCTGTGTGAGAATGCATGTCACACTTTGGCTGCACACCGCTGGTTCAGTTGGCGTAGTGTGAAAACATTTACAGTTTAAGGGCCCGCTGGGAGCCTCGCTTTACCGTGCTGGCTTCATTTCCTACCTATTTTGAATGGAGCAGGAGGACTGTTGTTAGTTTCCAGAGAGAGGTGCTCAGACAGCAAGCAAATGCAATTTGTTTTGTCGAATCTGATATTTATGGATGACTGTCCACATTGTGTTTACAAGTGACCAGATTGGGTTTGTGAGTTGCAGCACTATATGTTTGCTGTCATTGCCACAATAACAATGCAAATGCCCACATTCATTTGTTGTGTTGGGAAGAAACGAGTAACAAGACAGTGTACTGCAGCTGTTGTTTATTCTGTTTTCGTGACATTTTCTCTTTCAAAAGTGAGAAAAAAAAGATGAGAAAATCGCATCGTTTCCCAAGTCTCACGCTGGCTCTTCTTCGTGTGTTTTGAGCTCCGTGACATGTGATATCAAATATCCACTTTGTTGTCAGTTTATTAAGTACACCATTGTGTCCAGCTCGTTTAGATCAATAAAGGAAAGACTAAAGAAAGGAAATAAAGATAGCTTAAATTTCAATTCTGTATGATTTAAAGTTATAGACTTAATTTTCCTCTGTTTGGACATCCGATAAACATTTGTCAAAACATCACATCTCAGCCACCTGGTGAAATGTCTTCAACATATTACCGATGCGATCTTTGTCCATGTGGCCAAAAGTATGTGGACACCCAAGTCCACATCCTTTAGATAGATGTATAGACATTTATTGATAAATAAATAAAATGGGAAATTATAGTGTTACAGCAGCAAAATATCAGTCACACAGCACACACTACATACAGTACATACATACAATATACATGCAATAATAATGGGCTAAAACATAAAAACAAATGTTTGAACATATACAAGTTGAGAATACAAAAATGTGCAACTGCTTTAGGTCACTTTTGGTTGTTTTTTATATATTTTGGGCTAAACCACTTAGATTCAATTAAGGCTAATTCCAATGCTACTGCATACAGTGATAAAAAAAAGTGGTTCACATGTATACTAGACAAACCATCTAGTAATAGTAGCCGCACACTTTGGTCGATGACCATGACTGTAATACAAAAAATGAATAAAACATGTTTTCTTCATAGCTGTAGACTTACATCTGATCCACCTGTGTCCGTTATTACAGTTATAGCATGTTTGTAATGATTACAGTGTCAAGTACGCTTTTGTAGAAAAATATTCTTTAAATGGATTTTGTATGTGTTCACTAAGCAACAACAAAAGCCCAAACCATCACTTCCCACATATAACCTTTTAGCACCACTGGTTAAAAAAAAGGGGCACTCTGTGGCTTCAGCTGTTCTAAGAGTGGTTGTTTTAGGTCAAGGCCACATTTAGCACTGCAATTAATATGTGTTCTATAAATTGAATGGAAGGGTGAAGGGTAAAGTAAAGGAGAGAAGGATGATGCAGGAGGGAGATAGATAGACAGACAGAGAGTGTTAATCATTTGCTGTGTGCTCTGTATTACCCTCTTCATAATCATGCTTTTCATTCAGGGCCACATTACTATGGCACATACCCTACAGGCTGTCTGATTTCTCAAAGGGCCTTTGCATATTGAATCAAATCAAGCGAAACAGAGCCAGCACAATTTAATGGGAAATGTTGCTCCTCCCGACAGGCAGAAAGGCGCTGTCATCATTTTAGCACATCAGAGAGTCTTCTGTATGACCACAAAACGCATTCAATCACTCAATCCGAATTGACTAAACATGCAGACAAATGTTATTGCTGATTTGAATATAAAAGCAGATTATGAAATGGTTTTCACAGGAGTCATTTTAGAAGAGAGGCGTTTGGAGTTCTCGACATCCTTCTGATTCTTTGTACTCTTAGATGGTGTAGCTGTACTGCTTTTCATCGACCTGACCCTAACCCTAACCCTAACCCTCTTCAGATAAACAACCTTTGTTCCACTTTCTCAATTGTTATCTAACTACTTGAATAACAAACCATTTTACTTGCCTAGCATTGGTTAAACACCTCACTCTTGGATACTTTTAGGCTTTACAGGTTTGTGTGTGTTCCCTCTTCCCTTCAATCTGCTAGGGATTTAATTAGAAGAGATTTTGTTGCAGATATGCAAAACTTTATTAGAAAGCTGCATGTGAATAATTTGCTATGTACAACAATATGAAATGTACAAAGTCTTTGGAGATTAGACTCCACCGTATAAAATGTGTTAGGGAAACACAGACATATCCCCCAATGGAGTCTGGACACTGGTGGGGAGGTAAAGGAGCATGAAGACAGGAACAAAGGAACCAACGGATCTAACAGCCGGAAGAAGATCCAGGGTGCTGTCAGTGAAGATGACCGGAGGAAGAAAGGGAGGAGGTGGGCTGCACTCTTCCTGAAATGACAAGTGACAGCCGCAGAGGAGAGCATAGATTTAAAGCAGGGATGACCCGCTGTGATTGCCTTGTGATCACATGGCAGATACTGATTGTTTTAACTGAAAGTAGCGCCTCGACACAGCTGATCAGTTTAGGATATAAGTGAGTTATTGAAGTCTTCCTGAAAGAATTTCAGCTTCATTTCCTGCTGCCACCAATATTTAACCGGGGCCTGTGTGTTTCAGAGAGGAGTGTAAAATGCGACATCTTTTTGATGCATTCAATCTATAGAGGCTTCTGATGGTCTCTTTTCTCTTTGTGTCTGACTTGCTCAGTGCAATGTGATGAGTCGTCGGTACAAAGAAGTGCTTACTCTTTGTCACCAACATTGCCCATCTCTGTTTGTCAAGTGTCTTATGAGGAAGTTTTCCTTCACACGACAACAAAAGACTTAAATTGACCAAAGTGAAGTTAGATTTGTATTCTTTCAGACAGTGTGTAGGAGCTCTCCTGACATGTAAAGACATTCAGCAAGGCCCATGAGTTACAAGAGCTGAATACAAAATGTGAGATATGAAACAATAATGATGCCTTTTATGGCGATATTTCTCACTTGTTTCTATGAAACACAGTCAATACTAATGCTGTTTTTCCTGACAGAAAGGCAGCCGGCAACTGTAATTGTTTAGCTGGAATCAAATCAATCAAGCAATTAATCCAGTATGGGTGTTATTTCTGGGCAGAATAAAACAATTAAATTCAACAGGGTAGTGGGATGAGACTTCTGTAGAACCCAGCAAAAATCAATAGAGTAATTTATTTAAGGTGGCTGTAAGTCTTAAAAATCATAATTATCTCAACCTGCAATAACATCTTAGCATTATTTAAAGATTTTGAATCCAAGTATAAAATAAACCACTTTCTGAGAATCATGCTGCTTTGGCACTCACAACTCAGTAATGAAAGTGATCAATTGTATTTGC
>NC_045754.1:5874586-5890750 GCF_008692095.1 Etheostoma spectabile
GTATGGAATCCAATCCATTTTTTGAGTGGTAATTTGGTTAAAAAGAAACCCACATTTCAGACATGGACTATTTTTAATGGAGTCAAATTCAACCCGAGGACAACAGGAGGGTTAAAGGTGTTCTAAGCGATGTCCAGTTTTTTAGGCTACAACATTTTTTGTCACATAAAGCAAACATCTCACTATCCGCTAGCTTCCTGTCCCCTGAACACACTGTAAAAAACAAACAAAAAAAAAACACGGTCTTTGTGCGAACCTGCACCACCAAACAGAAACAGTGTTCCAGCCAATAACTGACAAGTAGGATTTGGGGTTGGGGGTAAGTGCGCGGGAGCACGGAAGGGAGGGAGAGGGGTTGGAATGTGGTTTTGTTGTAGTTGCAACAACCTCTCTTTTGTTTAAGCTACTCACGTTGTATGTGTGGTATAAGCATGTCTTAAAATAATGTTTCGAAGTTAACTATCTGAGGTATTTTTGTCTCTTGTAAATTCTAATTCTTAAAAGAGGGGTGTTAATATGTTCCCTATCACTCCTTCACTCTCTGGCACTGGTTTAACTCCCCCCCCCCCCGCTGCTCCCTACTGGGTTCTTAAACATTGGCATCTGTGTCTCTGTGGCGGGGTCGGTGGATCGGCTCAGCCGCCGCGGTGGCGGTCACAGCAAAGCTGTGAGCTCCATGTCAATAAGACCTCAGCTCAGCTTTGAGGCCCCCAGGCTGTCAGACCGCAAGTCTCATCAGACTACACTGGGACAAGAGCAAACCTCAGCAGCTCATGCAAATGTGCTCTGGTTTGTCTTTCCTCTGCAGTTATGTGGTTTGTGTGCAAAAACAGACCCATTATGAGGATGCTCATTGCACCAAGGTGTTCCCACAGAATCATATCCTAACATGCTGACAAAATGACGACAAACAGTGGTCTGTTATATGATGTAAGGGGTGATTTTTACAACAATCACAGAGACAGAGGGTCTGTTTGCCTTCCAGACCTGTTTATGATGCAGACACAGCTCACAAAAAGACAAATCGATGCTGAGCTACTCACCAACTCCTATTACCCTAACAGGAGAATGATGATAGGGGACCATCATCTGAGCCATACAAACCCCAGTGAGTTGCGCCTGAAGGCCACATTGTTCACTTATTTTCTCATTTGTCACTCAGGGTCTCATATATTTCAAACTGCTACACAAGCTGAGTAACTGAGCAATTAAGTTATTTTATTGTTGGTCCGTGTTTGTTTATTGCACATGATCATTTGATGTGTGTAGAGAACAGCCTGGTCTCACAGAATTCCGTGAAAAATTGAAATTGAAAAAGTGAAATGATCACAAGATGTCAACACCGCATTACATGTTGGTGGCATGTGTGAAAAGTCTGTGTGGCCACCACAGAAAAAAATCGATCAAAGACCGGGGATCGTGTCCCGCATGTTCTTTTCCTAAACCCATCGGTACTGTTCTTTCCGCACGTCACAAAACCGTAAGCCCACCCACGACCCAACTGACCCATTCTTCCCGGGTGTCACGGAACCATAAGCCCACGCACAACCTTTTCCTTAACTTAAACAGCCGTGTTTATTTATCACATAATGTTTTGCGTTCTGTGAAACTGACACAGATTTTGAGTTGATGGGCCGTGTTCTTATCATGGAATTCTCTGAGATCAGGTTAGTAGAGAAGCTGCTTGACTAAGAAACAATGGATGCAAAACCATTTTTTTTGAAAATGGTGAGAAAACAGACATTTTAGTAGTTGGTCCACAAACAAAAATTCCCCTTTTCCGGCAAAACTTGGCAGTTTGGTCCCACGGGTTAAATCAGAAGTCACATCTATGGGCATTATTCCACACTCTGACCTACATTGTAAATCCCACATAAAAAAGGTCACCAACACTGCTTTGTTTCATTTTAGAACTATTGCAAATGTATGGACCAGCCTACATGAAGAATTCTTTGTTTTTTAATCCTTCTTGGCCTTTTAGATCCTCTGCTGCTTGTTTTTTTCAAATGCAAACTATCACACAAATAAAAAAAATCAGCAGCTCAAAACTATGGAACTCCCTACCCAACCCTATAAGAGATGCAAGCTCCATGGACATTTTTAAGCGACAATTGAAAAAAAACATATATATTCAGCACTGCTTTTAACTAATTGTCACTCTCCGTTCGCGTCATTATCATAGTTTATATGTTCTGTTGTTGCTACGCTTTCCCCGGTTTTATTTTGATCTTTCACAACAGGCTACAGTTCTTGGCATTTCTGGTCTGGATATTTGCTGCCTCTCATTATTTGTTTGCTTGTTTTTATCACACAAATGTCTGCGGTTGTTTTACTTTGCATGATTTTGTTTGTTTTTCTGGTTTCTTAGGAATTCCATAAATGACGACCACAGCCAACTCCTACAACTCCTGTTTACTTCACCCAAAGCATGACTGTGGTGCCCAAAACTCAGAAGCTATCAAAAAATAAGAAACAAGAAAAACACACTGTCAAAACGTTGTTTGATAGCACTGATACTAGAGCGTCTCATCCTCATGGGTGTTGTATTCCTGAATAACTGACTTTCTTCGCTGTCCCTTTTTATTTTACTGATGTGTTTTGTTTAAAAAGTCATGCAGAGACCTACATAAAAAAACATCTCAAATTGCATAGCTTTTTCCAACACAAACAAATAGTGCCTCTCATAAACCATACTATGAATTTTCTGTGTAGCCTAACTCATCATGTAATGACAATATAGGGTTAGCCAAGACATGTAACAATACCATGAACATGTAATTTTTCAGTATTTCATAAAGTTGCATGTTTGGTGCTTCTCTTTACTGTGAGAACAAAAACACTCACAGTAAGCCAATAGAGAAGCAAGTCAGTGTTAAAGAGACCGAACAAAAATACAACCATTAGCAAGCTTGGAGACAAGAGCCAAAATGTGTGTGGAGCAAATCAAGAGGAGACCTCTTGATTTAACAAACTGTAAACACAGCAGCTTGGGACTTCTGTGTTGTGACATGAGATGGCATCTATCAGTAGGAGATGAATTAATAGAACAATTCCACAGAGAATCTGCAGACATCCCACTGAGTTCATTGCATGCGCCCCCGCAGCACTGACCCCCCCCCCCCCCCCCCCCCCCCCCCCCCCCCCACACACACACACACACACACACACATTTTGTGTGAGCTGTGTCGTAGGTCATGGGGCTAAGAAGCTTTCTGATTTACATTGGTAATCCCAGCTGTAAGTCCCCTTATGACTGCCAGTGTGCACTCCTAATGATAAATAACAGAACAGAGTGGCAAAAATGCAATTACTCTAAATCTTTATTTCATTTGAAGTAATTAGCAATGTGACATTACAACCTTGGGAAGATTTGTTTTTATGCCACCATTTCGAAATCAAGTAATATTTACTGTACATTTACCGGTCTTAGCAGTGCCTGCTAACCATAACCAATTACACGTGATTAACAGTGTTGTGCTTGTGATATAAATGCCACTGTTACTGCTACTGAGCAATCTAATTACCATAGAACTTTTAAGAAATGTGTATTTTTCTTGTCTTTTGCCCTTAGATGTTTTTAGACATATTTGCATTTTTTAAATAAAAAACAAACAAAACAAGTCCATGCATGTTAAATCACAATAATAACTACAGATCCTGTGTTCTCAAAGAACATGGATGCGAATAGATTAATGATTACTAATAAAGAAACATACTGTATCTTATTAAGAGCTACAACCTCTCCCCTGGAAGGGACGATCAGGCTTAGCTTGAATGTAGGAAATTGTAACTCTGAGTCTGAGTTGAACATAATGCACTACAGCTACGTACAGTAGCTAGAGAAAAGTGACTTTTTTAAAGTTACACTGACGTTAATACATCAGTGATGATAAGCTCTCCGAGGGGCCAGGCATCTCACCAGCTACAGGATCGAAGTGTCCCATCTCCCACAATATGAATACAAAATTAAATATTTGATTCATTTTCTGCAAATACACATGTTAAAGCAAATGAAATATGAGGGTAAGTGACAGGCGAGTACAGGAATATATTATGTTGTGCATCAACATGCACATACTGTAAGTACTGGTGTATACTGGGATAAAAACACAAGGATGCAGGTGCTTGGACAGTCTGCTCATCGCCTACACAGTGGAGCTTAATAATGAGTGTTATTACAAAGAACAGATGTTCAGCTCGTAATCCATCCTCTAATTTCATTAGCAAATTGTCAATACAAAGTCAGGCTCTTTAGGGAGATTGGATCGAGTTGCACCAAGCTCTAATTTAGCTGTCTGGTAACCAATGCAGCTTGTAGCTGCGGGGGCATTGGGTCATGTGCATTTGCCAGCTTGTTCACCCTTTTACAGCAAATTCCAAGCATATGCCATAGAGTGGTGCTCTTGTCATCCAAATATTGGAAGAGAGGTGCCATTACCTCCGTAGTCAGCATGCAAACCCAGGCAGACAATGAACGGCAGTTACCCTGGATGCTTGTCAGCATGACTGTCCCGCCATCAATTAAAGTGTGTAGCTTTTACAGAGAGAAAGAAACGCCACAATGAAAGTTAGGAGCGCCATACAATGATGGCTCCACAGTTGATTTCTGACCAATTAAATCAGATTGACTTTGCTCCGGTTTGATTGTCAGTCACACAGCTTGCATTGGATCGTCATCAAGCGTAATTGAACTGCAAAGAAGGTAAAAGAGAGAAGGATCCACCGTGACAGCTCAGGACACGGGTAATAGGCATGTATGCAAAACAGTAGTAGTGGGGAGCAAAAATGAAAAAAAAAACAGCAAGGCTGCAAGATGAGGCTAGAAATCTGGTTTCACACTCGCTCGCGTTCATCATCAGAGAGAGAAAGAGGCGTATCTGACAGGTTCTAAGTGGTTAAAGCAATCTGAACAAGCCAGCTTTTGGGGGAAAAAAATTACAAAATGTTAAAACACTTGACTACCATTTGGACATAGTGAATTTAGAAGCATCTTGAGCTCTGCAAAAATGAAGATGGATGTAGCCAAAAGCTTTATGACTCAGTTTTGCAGTTTCAAGGGATAACAGGTTCCTTTATTTGTCAGGAAAACACACTGTTTCCTATCCAAGTTTGCTATCCCCATAGTGGCTTGACATAAACTACGTCTGACTGGGGAAGGCTGGTTTTATTTGATAGAGCCAAAGGTATTTATCGGTCAAGATTCATGACCTGCCATCTGTGGATCACTTTTCAGGGTGAAAGTGTTGTCACTTAGACCGGCCTGCGCTCCCTTAATTTACACTGCATCAGCACACTGTGTTGCAGAAGAGAAATGTTACCAATATTCCTGATGTGTTGTAAATCGTAAAGGATCTACAAGGATGTGGTCGCAGTTCTCCAGGGCCACAACAGCGTTCAAAACTTAACTTGTGTGACTAAGGAAGTAAACAAGTAGACCTATTCTATGAAACCTGCATGTTAAGAGTATCAAATCTTATCAAGTTAATGTGCATGACTGTTTTGTAGTGAGTCTATATGCAAATGTATCAGTCAGCTTTTATTTATGCAAGGAAGTGTGAATTCTAAGACAAATGGTCGTTGAAGAAAATTGGACTGGATTGGAAAAGTGTGACTCTTATCTTTGCTCAGCAAATTATTTCAGCTGTCTTATCAACATCCTTTTCATTCATTCATCATTTCCTGTGTCAGTCTTGGAATACCAGTTCAAAGCAGGATTAGTTTACCTGGTACCTGCGTTTGATAATGTGCAGCAGTTCACATAGGTGGGAATTCATTTTACAGGGAATCTATTACAAAGGCATTTTGGATTGTGCAAATATGCATGAAAAAAAAAAAATCTGTATTTTCATTTACCTAGCAGCCCAGACATAACAGATTGTTTCACAAGTTAATGAGGGAAATAACTTTGTTGAGCCTGACAGCTCTGATCACTAATGAGGATTTGGCTTTGTTCTGATTGAGGCACCCCCGTTCTGAGTCAAACAACTGCACATCAAATGGATGATGTTGCTTGCATTTGTCGCTTCCCCTGATGAGGGGGCAGGAAAACAAAATTTGTTTGTGTTTGAGTCGTTTAACAACCAATTAGTCATAAAGCTTAGGCCTTAAGCACAAATCAAATGGACAAAATGAAAGCTCACAGTCCTCCCCGCCAGGCTCCAATAAAAGAGCTGTCTTACTTCTCAGGCTCTTATTTTCACGCCAAAATATCATTAGCATCAGGTATAAAAAGACTCAACTCCTCCCATAGCAGCACAGTGGTCATTATCAGTGGTTAACATATTATAAGCAGCATGCTTGTCAGTTCTCTAAGGAACAGGTTGTTATTCCTCATCAGGGAGAATTTGATTCAGTTTCTATTTCAGAGTCAATGTGACATGACTCCCTTGTCATCTGCCTGAGGATTACGTGTAAAGGGTGTCATACCAAATTGCAACTTTGTAGAGAGAAAAGGAGCATGAGCAACGGAGGGAAATAAATCAGTTCAACTGGCTTCTGTGGCAGAGGCAGCCTCCGTGTAACTCAAGTAAATGTTGCTGAAACAGCTGGATGTATCTGTCGTGACCTGACACTCAGCAGAGACAAACCCTAAAGCAAGGAACCCACAATAATCGAAGAAGAGTTAAGTTGTGTGTTTTGCTTTCAAGAAGATTGCTGAAAGAAGTGGCTGCAAGAAAATGCTTTTTTTTTTTAAATTACTTTTTTAAGTTGATTTCTTTTGTCACAGTAAATGACATCAGAATCCGTAGACTCAACAACACACATCTCATTTGTCTCTCTATCATCTCTTTCCATCTCGTTTAACAGTACCTGACAGTTGTGTATTCATGCCTTAGTAAGACTTGCTGATGTAAGGCATGAAACACCAGCCACAAAGAGCATTTGAGCGCTGCTGTAGGAATACAGATGCTAAAGATAGTAATGATTTTCCTATTATGTCTGCATATTTCACCACAAACATGTTTTGATGACTTTGAGAGAAACAGCATGTTGAGATCATTTTTGATTCAAAGCTGCCCAATGATTGCAAGGCCAAACAACAGGGCTGTTTCAGGAGTAACCTTGTTGTAATGCGCTGTGACTTCACAGCCCACTCTCTGTGAGGTCTTAGCGCAAAGTTCCTGCTTTCATTAAAATAGCTGCCATTTTCATCACAGCAGATGCCCCTGCACTCAGCATATGTGCAAGGTCATAAATCCAGATTACCTACTTCTTGTGTCACTTCTTGGGCCATCTGGTGTGATTTAAGCAGTGGGCTACTCTGTTTTCAACACCAGCTCCTCCCTGACCAAAGAAAAGGATGGCAACGGCTCAGAAATGACTTGGCCACAACTTCAGTCAATTAAAAAAGAGCAAAACGCCATTAGTGATTTAATATGGTCCCAAGATTTTTATTTTTATTTATTTATTTTTGGAGTGTGTGTTGTGAATTGAAAATGTTAATAATACAGGGACATTTTAAGAATATTCTTTTGATTATATTATATTGCAGAGTATGTTCTTTTCCTACATTGAAAAGATGTACAGTAAAAGAGGATTCACTGGATTACTGTACATCAAGCCAGTATCATTTTGCCAGGAAGACTGAGCCCATTCACAGGGCAGCTGTGGTTCAGTGGTAGAGTGGTCGCCTGCCAATCAGAAGATTGGTGGTTCAATCCCGAAGTGTCTTTGGGCAAGAAAATGATGCTGTGCAACAGGAGTGTAAATGGTTTCTGTACTATGTAAAAGCTCTTGGAGTACTTGTTAAGACTAGAAAAGCACTGTATGAGAACAGTCCATTTATTGTTATGTATAGATATACTGTATATAGTTAAAGCACAGCTTTAAACAGTAAGTTAAGACAAGGACATTTGACTGGATTGTGTGTGCTCATATTGAATTTTCCATTGATTTCATGATATCATAGAGGACTTTGAGAAAATATATCAACAGAGATTTGAAACAAAGTTCTTTTGGTTTAAATGTCTTCAGGTGTAGTTATTAACCAGTAACTTTTGAAGGATATAATTTGGACGGCCTATATAAAGTTGCTGGAGTTCCTGCATTGAAATGCACCCCCTGGCTTCTCTGTCTCATGATGTGCCAAGGAAATCAAAAAGAAAAACAATGGCACCGTATCAAACAGCCTGTACTGCTGGCTCAACCCAAAATGGTATCTAATCTTCTGTCTATCCCTGTCTGGACAGATAACTAGCCTTTAGTGTTAGCAGAAACTTTATTTCCAGTTTTTAAGTCACTAGAAGATGAGAGATAAGCCTGCCACACTGTGAGTGAAAATCAAAAAGTTTTAAATGCCAGCTCAAACGTCAATACACCAAACAAATCTAGTTTGGTGGGTCGATCTCTCTTTTAGACGGAACATTTGTTCACTTCACTTCAGGAAATTTAGGAGACTTTGTATTCCACGCTTAAAGAGATAGTTGTGACTTTTTAGAAGTGGGGTTGTGTGAGGTACCTATGAAATGTTCTGCTGTGGATCCCCCATCCACAGCAGTACATTTCATATCTTCTATGTCTGCACTCCTGCTTGCTCCTCTAAACTGGGGCGTGCCGACCACCATCTACTGTAGGTACCACACTGATCACACTGACCACAGTCAGCAGCAGCAGAACATATTTTAGCAACCTAAAAACAGTAGTAACAGTTAAAGTGGACACTTTATTTAGAATTCTTTTAACTCTATACATAAGGAAGTGTTTTCCGACAGGGGACTAAAGTCATTATATCTAGCCATGTTCTCCTTAAAGCCATTAGTCTCCTTTGACAAAAAAAGGCAATTTTACATCGCAGAACAAAGGAGTTACTTCTGCTGCCTCGATCGGTTACTTTGTTATAGTTATATTTATTGTTGAATCTAAATTAACTTACTAAAAAAAAAAGTTTACTGACTTTGTTACATGCAGGCTCAGTAAAATACACCTTCCCACATCTATGGAACTCCATTCATGGCTTGAAAACTGATTTTGCCAAGGTGCATGCCAATCAGAGCGGACTGGGCTTTTTGGTATGGTGGCTTAAAGAGACAGGTGTAAAAACTGAACATTTCCAACAGAGGGTAACTACAAGTATAAGCAAACAAGTAAACATGTTGCAGTGGAACCCTGGGTTGGCTCTGGCTCAGGTGGTAGAGTGGTTGTCTACTGATCGGAAAGTTGGTAGCTCAATCCCTGGCCTTTGACTACTATGTCAAACAGTTTTTTGGTCACCAGTGTATGAATATGTGTGAATGGGTCCTGTACAGCTACGCTTTTAGTGGTTGTTAAGTCTAGAAAAGCACTATATAAACACAAATGAGCATGATATGTCTGATATCTTTAATATTTAGAGTACCCCATAAGCAATGCTTCTTGGCACAGAGATAATCTTGTTGGGATCATTTTCCTTATCCAAAAAATTGTCAGACCATAGAAAATGAAATCCTGTCAACCGAGTTAAATCCTGAACCCACCTCCACACACCCAGGTCCAGAATTTACATTTTCAAAGTGCTAGCACTACAGCTCTCCCGTGCCTGGTTTCAGGTGCCTCACATCATGACACTGTGTCCTTGTTACACAATGTTCTTGCTTAGAGCAGCTTTAATTTTGGTCCCTGTGTTTAGAATTAAATCACACATTACAGTCAGTGCAGTCAGCAGCAATAACTCTGCCAGAAGGTCTTCAGTATCTGCCAGGGACCATTGAGGATATGGCATTTCTTTAATGTAGGGGACAGGGAGAGCTACAGACACCTTAGTAACCCTGGGCTCTGTGATGGAGCATCTCGCCTTGCCAGGTGGACATGCTCATTGTCCGGCTGCCTTATCTCTTTAGGGCCATTCCTCCTGAAGATCACTGGGACTGACAGAACAGAAGCATTCCTGCATTCCTACAGATTTTTTTGGCGCAGGCAAAGCCCTGGGGAGAGTGTTGGCGATGCAAGCGGGCAAAATCTAAGGCAACTGGACTAAACAGTCTCTATGAGATTCAAAATCAAGTTTGTTAATTACCATCAATGGGAAATATTAGGGATGTTTTACTGATGAGGACAGTGAATAGAGGCTCTCAGCTGGACGCATTCTCTCTCGCTGGTCCTGCTATAATGTATAGTGGTAGTGGAAGAATTTAAAGCACCCTTGGGACTGGAATAGATGAGAGGGCCCGTTTATGTCCTGATGCATTATATTTGACATGTGATTCCATATCTCAGGATGGATAGTTATTGCATGAGCGACGCAGGACTGTAGTGTGATGCGACGTTAAAATCATTCCATTACAGGAAAAAAAACAAGTAGCTTAGATTAGTTCTGACATTGTGGCACTCTCTACAATGCATTTTATTATTTAATTTGGTATGTTGGTGCCTCAGTGTAAGATTCAGCACAAGACAACCATCCAAAAGATATACTGTATGAACATGTTGCTCACTGTGGCTACCTTTGGCTACCCTTGGGTAGAGCAAACTGAACCATGCTTACAAGAAAGGGTCCTCTCTTGTGCTCAATACATACAGGTGCATAACATCAAAACTTTTACATTTTTGATTGTGAACCTGAGCAATGACATTTTGAAAAAAAAAAAGGGTTTTGTGTTGAGTCCTGTTTTTGACAGTATTACCAACACATTGGAAACAAATTTCCCATGTATGCCAACAGAGTTGGTCTTACTTAGATCAGGTCAGATCTCTATTGTCCCACCATGCTGCGACGAAAACGCGTGCATTCTAGAAATAGAACCAATGGCTATTTTTCACGTGAGGGTGTTGGAAAACAGAAAATGAAAAGATATTTATTTGTTATCTTTAAAATTGATTTTGTGTGATGGTCCAACATCAAGTAGGCTTACAATATAGACTCTTTACAGCTACACAGAGTTTTTAATGTTATTGAAATAACATCCTACAGCCTACTTACCCATTTTTCAGAGTCTGAATCTGTCGGCGCTATGTCCTGCGATAGCCCTCCGAGTATGTCACTAACAGCAGCAGCGCCTCGTCAAACACGTTTCTGGTGTATAGAAAATACATATAGACATGTAATACACATAGAAAAATCCATGCTGCACCACGCAGCTGACACGCAACAGAAACGCGATGCAGCCAGTGTGTAGTCGGCCTAAGGGGGAATTGTTTTTTGTAGCAAGGCAGACATAACAACTAAGTCGCACATTAGTAACCAATTGAACATGAAAACTATTTTAAAACCTTTTCAGGTGATCATACACACATATAGGGAAGCTTAACATTTACAAAAAGGCAATACAAATTGTATTTGTGCATTCATTATATCTGTTAAATAGGTTTTGACAGCAGGATTTGATGCTAATTGTCTTTGAAGACAAAATGACAAAAACAAAATATTATTTTTAAAATGTATTATTTAACAAGTAAATGAATGAATAGAGGGTTCAACATCAAACATTTAGCCACATTTTTATGTGATTGTGTTGGAAAAACCCCCATTGTCTTGGCAGTGAATGACAATGACTAAACCCTAAAATTACACTGAGGCTTTTATTGTGTTTGTTGTTTTGTTTTTTATTGTTAAAGCATATAGTACAACAAAGTTACCTGAGAGACTACCTCATGCAGTGTGTTTGTATCCCTAAATCGATAACAGGGGTTATTCAGGTATTAATAGGAAGCCCTGGTAAAAGTGCACGATCTTACAGACACTTCACACTGCCTGTTGATTTGAATAATAAGGCTGCTGCTGCTGCTGCAGCTGCTGCTGCTGCCGCCCATGTAGGATTTTACCATCACTGCTATGGGCAGGAACACTGGACTTCAAAGTCAATGCTTTCCGCTTCTGTGCCTGGAATGGGAATTTTATTGCACATTATACAGACTAATGAGGTAAGAGATTAAGATGTTGCCCTCACATTGCAAAGGCTGTATTAGCACGTTGGATTTGAAAATGACTGCTCTGCAGCTACCTCCCGCGGCATTGTTTGGGGTGAGAGTGATGGAGTGGTTGGTGATTACTCCACAATTCTCTAATTTGGATGCCATTTCTAGCTGTGGAATTTGGAGTTAGTGGACAGAAATTTCTGTTGGCATCATAGGTCGGCCAGACAGCTTTCATTTGACTTAAGTCAGAGGTTATTGCATGCTGTAATTACACCATGATGAAGTGACTTTCAAAATAATCTGTATTTAACCTTTATGCAGTGCTAAGGAGTTTTCTTCTTAAAAATGTGTCAAAAGTTTATTTATGTATTCATGTACTGTACATCCTTTCTTGAATTAAAACTATACACATATACACACACACACACACACACACACACACATATATATATATATATATATATATATATATATATATAGAGAGAGAAAAAACACAATTCCTGTTACAATTCCACAAAATAAAATTTTTGATGCTATTTATGCACTTTCCATTTGAAATACTTACAATCTGTAGTTACCTTTCTATACCGTGAACGTGGAGTCCGCCATACCTGCCCCTGATACAAATTGCCTACATACGCATACCCACAACATTTTAGTTGAATTGTTTGCCTATACTGTACTTCAGTTACTTCTGTTGTATTTCCTTTTTTAAGATAAAAAAAAGAAGATTTGTGGCTTTTAGGTGAAAAAGGGGAGAGAGAGGGGGAAGACATGCAGGAAATTGTCACAGGTCGAATTTGAACCCTGAACTATCGGGGCATAAGCCTCTGTGTAAATATGCGCCTGCTCTACCAACTGAGCCAGCCCGGCCACCTTCTGTTGTTTTTCTGATCATTTAAGTGATTAAGGAGTGTTGGCTGTAGTTTAATCCACACTTGCTAAGGTAAATACAGGTGTCTCAAACTCAACTAGGACTGAAATCTTAAGGAATACAACATTAAAAAGGACCTTGAATGACAACAGTGACCTTTGGGACATTCAAATATTTCGTCATAGTTTCATTAAAAAAAAATGGGTCTTGGAGAGAGCAAATGATGGTAATTGTACCACATAATGTCCTTTCATTGTCTTTTCTTGGCCCAGTTCAAAGCTCAGAGGCGCTTTGAGCAAAAAGCTTCCCCAGAGCTGTGGCTTCAGACTGAAGGAGAAGAGGATGGTTTTCTGCTACTATATTAACCTGAGAGGTAAAGGCCTCCTCCTCCTTGGGTCAGGATGCAATCCAGTGCCTGTGTTACATTACAAGGCTGTAGGGATGTTATGGGTAGGTAATATTGATCGGGCTGGGTGTAAATGGCATACACAACCAATACACTGTAATTCTCCAATCTTGAACTGGATGCGCTCAGTAGAGAGCCTCCAGTGTGATGTCTGGAGGTTTGAGTTTCTTGGGGCGGAGGGGGGGCGTGACACTTCCTCGGGTGAGATGCTGGCTCTTGATCTTTCTGGCAGTTTGAGGAGAGTGACCTTTTGGAATCTGTGTTTAGAAGAGCTGCTCTCTATTCTGTAGCGATATCAGCAGGGGCGGCGTTTGACCTCATAAAACCTCGCATTGATTACATGTCATTATGTTTACAGCCCTTGTGAGTGAAACACTTATGTTAAGATTTATGGAATTCCCAAAGGGTTGACTGGAAATGTAAAGGTTTGGAGAGGAGAATGCACTATAAACACTTTGAGGAGATTCGTAAATCAACTGGTGGGCCGCCCAACAAGGGCCAGGTTCAGAGACCTGACTTACAAACACTGCTTGTTAGGGTGGGTGAAAAGCTCATCCCCCCGGATTCCCCCTGTCATTCCAGCATGCCGGCTGGAGGACATATTTAGCAGCAGACGCTGACATGCTTGACCTCTGCTGGCAAGACACCAACGCTGGATTACCTGCTGATTTGCTCCTGATTCTCTAATCCCAGATCTGTGTCTCAAGGATTAGCACCGGGGAAATCATCCACATGCAAGGCTAGGAAGTGGCAAGCCTAAACTGCCCAACACCCCCCACCCCACTGTTTGTTAGTCTAATATTTTTTTGTCTTAAACCACGCTGAAACTAGCTCATAGTACATAGCTGCTGGAGTCAGCGGCTTTAAAATATTCATTGCGCTATTTCCATCTTTCCCAAACATTGCTCTCATTAGATGATGATGATTTTTCCCACAAGCAGGAGGAGAAGGGATTTTGTTTTTGTTGGGTTTCATCAAAACAAAAACCTCAAAGAGATGTCATTTTTACATCAGCATTTCAGCTGGTGGAACACTTTGATCTCTGCCTGGACAGTGTATTTTACTTTAAAGTAAGTGAGTAATATGTGAGCAATTGGCATATATTCTTGCCATTACGTTGCAGAGAGACATACCAGACTACACATTGGACCCCGGACACTGTCCTTTTCCAAAAAAAATCTACCTGTTGTTTGTTCAATCGGCAGTTACGTTTTATTGTTGGGCGGCGGCTACCTCTAGTGGCCATAGTAATTTAAACAAACGCAAAGCGGGAAAGATAAGAGCGCTAATTTGCCGCATAAGGTGGTGCAGTATGTTAGGATGGTGGATTGGTAAAACCAACAGGACTATCACCCAGGAGGCATCAGGTCAGTGTTCTGTTTAAAAACCAAAGTACAATGTACTTTTTTTGTAACTTTACAGAACAAATGGAGCTCCACCAGTTCTGCGTCGAGTAGTATAATTTAAATGTGAAGTATCATAGCAAATGTATTGAATTGAACCCAAATCAGGTTCTTTTTCTAAACTTAACTAAGTAGTTTTGTTGGCTAAACCTAACCAAACTGCAACCTTCACGTACAGATATTTCGACGAAAAACTCTCCTGTGGGTTATATGTCCTGCCAATGCTAGAGGTTGACTTTAAATATAAATACACTATGTATTATTAACACTGTGAAAAATGTAAAGTTGTTAAAAATGTACATTGTCTTTTGATATTTTCCCACACAGTCACAGTAATGTGCAGTATGTGTGAGATATGTTCAATGCATTTGGAGAGTACTTAGGTGTTAAAGAACATAATGAGTGCTGCCGCCAGAGGAACATGCTGTGTGGGAGAGGAGAACTAAAGCAGGAACTGCAATCAGGAAGCTTGAAACATTTGTGAACAGTCTCACTTCTCAGTGGGAGAGCATCTTGTTGCTCCAAGATTATAGAGCCTTATTCTCAAAGGAAAAAAGTATGTATTGTGCCAAAGCAGCCATGACTGAAGGAGAAAAGGCTTCTTTGTAGTTGCAGTTATATTGCAGATTTAAACCACGCCTGATCTGCACAGTACATTTTGCAGAATTAAAGAGAAGTAAACTTTTTTTAAGAAAACCTTTGGTGCATGATGTCTTCTTTGAGTCAGAATTTTGCTCAATGCTTATTTGTTTTCACCGAATGACAACAGTTGTATACATGTACAGTAGTCTAAGTATGAGTATTAATATGATTTTTGTATAAAACAGGAGTTTATATAAATGTAAAGTATACACACAGTATATATTTATATGCAGTACTGTGCAAAAGTTTGAGGCACGTGTGAAAACTGACTCAATGATGTTTGAGATCAAGGCTCTGTTGGGGCCATATTATAACTTCCAGGACTCCTTGTTGTTATTATGCTGAAGATAGTTCTTAAAGACATTGCTGCAGAAATACAGTAAGATATTTATTCATCATGCAACACCATAAGGGAGGCGTATGATTGACCCCAAATGTATTCTGCAACTGGCCAACAACCCCAAACATACAGCCAATGCCATCACGAACTATCTTCAGTGTAAAGGAAAACAAGAAGTCCTGGAAGTGATGGCGTGGCCCCCACAGAGCCCTGATCTCAACATCATCAAGGCTGTCTGGGATAACATAAAGAGACAGAAAGATATGAGGAAGACTACTCCCACAGAAGATCTGTCATTGGTTCTCCAAGATGTTTGGAACAACCTACCGGGCGAGTTCCTTCAAAAACTGTGTGCAAGTGTACCTAGGCAAATTGATGCTGTCTTGAAGGCAAGGGGTGTCCACACCAAATATTTATTTGATTTAGATTTCTCTTCTGTTTATTAACTGTATTTTGTTAATTGATGAAAATAGACTATGAACAGACTTTTGAAAGCATTCTTAATTTACAGCATTTTTTTACACCTGCCTCAAACGTTTGCACAGCACTGTATATATACAGTGCTGTAGATATAGGTATATTTAGCACAAGGGTATCTAGTATGTAAAAATGCTCTTTTTTCTGCATTTGGTATATTTGTCTCCAATCTGCAGAGGACTCTCATTTAAAC
>NC_045754.1:5890760-5911448 GCF_008692095.1 Etheostoma spectabile
TTGATTGGCAGACGGTGTGATACATGTATGGAGAAGTGTAGATGTGTTATACCTTACCAGTCTATACAGTTGTTGTCACTGGTGGGACATCATTATGGTCAGAGCTCATTTTTTTAGTTTTCAGTTTGTATTTTAGAGAGAATTTTTGAGCTCTTCGCAATTCGTTTTGTTTATAATTGTGTGAATCCGATTTTTTTAAATATTATTTTAAGACTAAAACCTGCCCCACTTCCTTGCTGTTTGTTTCTGTTCATGGTCATGGGTGGGCTTGATTCTGTCCCAGCAGACAAAAGGTAAAGAAACTCACCCATTTTCTGTTAACAACAACAATGTAGTTCATTTTAAATAACTCGAGGTTGTACAATATGTACTCCAAATGAGGCAGACTGGATTAATATGAACATTTAATAGAGGCAGAGCTGCTCTGTTGGCGCAAGTAATCTAATTAGTTGAGTTTGTTATTCAACAAAATTGAAAGCAGTAATTCTCATAAACATATTCATTAGAGAAGAAACGGGTACGACTTTTTTCTTTCATTCATGACCTACAGCAGCTAAGGGGTCAAACAGAGAAAACCCTCCGCAAACTTAATGGAATTCTTACCCCTCAAAATGACCATTTGTGTTACAATTACTCATCTGGTGTTGCCTTGAAATAATTTACGTGCTTTACCGCTCCACGGGGAACGGAGAATCAAAAACTGGACAGCTGTTGTTGCATTTATGAAATAGGGGTCAATGTTTAACAACAGCAAAACTATATCAACCCCTAGACCCCTATTTTTTTTAATGCATCAAGACGTGTCTCCGTTTCTTTGACTCTCCACTGAGTCACACGTCACTAACAAAGATTTCTTCATTGAATTTAAGGCAATGCTTGGTGAGTAATTCATACAGAAATGGCCATTTCAAGGGTAAGGTATTCCTTTTATATATTGCATATTTTCATTTAGTTACTTTTTTCATTCCTGTTTAGTTTTTTTCTTTTGCTTTAGCCCTAAATTTTGCAAGAAAAGTGTGGGTCTTAAAAATATAACTTTTGTATACCTAAAACTCAGTCTGTTGAAAGGAATGTAGTGCTTTCCCTTTGTTATGTGACTTCTGTTTTATCACTTTCTTTCACCATTTCCTGTCTGCAGACTCTATACCTGGGGTGTAAGACAATTTGAGTGACGCAGGTGTTTCTACATTGCCTCCTCTTTATGTGAATGACATCTGACAGTATCGATTTCCACTGAAGAATTTGGTTCAGGCTTCAGGCACCTTTCTGCTCGTCTCGTCTATAGCAATTCCCTTTCAGACGTTTAGGTGGTGTTGCTGTAGAATACACGCTTGTCACTTCATGTTTTATCAAATGCTCTTGACTCAGCATAATGAGAGAAGCTCTTAAAGCAACTACCAAAATGTAACCTGTATCCAGGTCACTGTGTTCAACCATGTAAGAGGCTGTGAACGATACTGAAAGTTATCTTTAGGCCTATCAGAGTTAGTTTCTGTTTGTGGGACACAAGCTGAGACAGAGGCTGACTGGGACTTCAACAGGAAAAGGTTGGTCCCTTGAATATTCCCCATGTATCCCTGCAATTTTAGAAAAATACTGCAATTTTATATGTTACTCTCATTTCTTTTATGGTACACAACGCCCACTAAAAGCTTCAGAGTGCTTATTTAGCAAGGGGACATCCTTTTCAAAAGTATCATATATTCCGACAAATATGAGAAAGTACTATTTTGTGCATGTCCTATGATTATGTTTTACTATATATTATAAATATTTGTACAGTGTAAGTGTTGGATATCTGTCATCCTTTCCTGAAAACTCCATTGCTATACTATTTTGAGTTAAACCATGTTGCACAAACAGTAAAAAAAATGTTAGCTGCAGTATGAGATCTATTTCAACAAGCTTCTATGTTGGTCAAGTAAGGCTAAGGGTTAATAGTATAGCCTAGTGAAGCTGATCCACAGACAGAGACTGTAGCGAACACTGTCTGCCAGAGAGTGAAACCTTTTGACCCATGACCATCCGCCATTCATAAATATTACGGGATCTCTTTTTCACATTGGTCCCTAAAGATCTTTGTTCTTCCCTTATAAAAGTGTAAAAGATCTAGGTCAACATTCATAGTCTGGAATCCTGAAAGCCTGAAATCTTGATTAGAATTGAAAGTACTATGAATTCACACATATAGTACAAAATACAGTTAACTCAATTTTTTTTTATTTGGTAACCCTGTTTTTCCTTTATTTTTAACAGTACAAGTTAAGAAAATGAAAGAAAAGAGAAAAAAGAAGGTGACATGCAACAATAGTCCTTGGCTGGGTTTGGAACAGATGTTGCAGAGAAATAGGATGTTTCTTAGGTCATCGTGAAATTCTTAAAATACAGTCGACTCTGATATTTTTCTACCCATATGGCCTATAGCTGATTCTCCAAATTTACTTACCATGAAGCCAAATTGTAAGCATAGTTAAATAATAACTGGCTACATTTAAAGACTTAAAGCAACACTAAAGCGCTTTTCCTGTTTCTGTCCCCCTACAGGTTGGAAGTGGACTTGTCCATTGCCACTGTTGTAATGTCTCCTTGGAGCTACAGCTCCACTACCCAATCTGGCAAACTTGCACAATGGAATGGAATGGACAATTCCGCTTCCAACCTGTAGGGGGACCAAAGCGGGAAAAGTGCTTTAGTGTTGCTTTGAACATGACATCCTCATTTACTATTGTGTGGCAGCATAATTTTTTTTGCAGTCCCTAAGTACAGAAAGTGTTTTATAAAAAGACATATCTTAAATAAAATGTATTACAAGTTGTCTTACAAGTGATACTTCAATCTAATCAAATCTAATCAATGATCCATTATGGAAGAGAAAACTATTCGAAACTTTCACAGAAACTTGTCAACCAATCAGCTAATAAACCACTTGTTGACTATGTTCCTAACATGTCCCAAACACAAACTTTCATCAAAATATGACACATGGGACAGGACTCTTGCCGCCACTTTTTGACATTTTGGGTCGGGACGTATGTTTAACTGACATAGGGCCCAAGAAGAGGACAGTTCAGATGATCGTGAGTGGGGTTACAAAATGTATGTTTTACTGACACGCAGGACAAGAGCGAAACACAAACGGAAGTCTCCCCTTGTTTGACTTCCTGCTTTGCTTGCGTCTTTTAGTTACTTAATGCAGCCACTAGAGGGCACTGCTCTTCAACCGCAAGGATGTGTCATGACTGCTGCTTGAACAAAAGACTTATGTGGTCGTTTTTTGGGGGAGGACAGTATAGTATAGTACATGTTGCTTAGTTAATCTTTCCAAGTTTATGATTCTGAGTCTAATATCAATCCACTGAGCAAGCGTGTTTTTATGGTTGTTTGGTCAGAAGTGCTTTTTTCTACCCTGCTCATTGGCTAGCACTGACCTAGTGCTCCGATTTGTAATAGAAGTGCAGGGTCAATAAATGAACTATGAGAGAGCTTTTCTCTACACAAACAGTAATGCATGTTTGGAGTCACCTCTGCATTGCATGTGCATTTCATCAATGTGGACTAAGTCATAGATACCCACTATTATTGGCTGCACCACAAGGTTGTTGACCCTAAAGATTAACTGAATGAATCCTAATGCATTAGATGTTGACCATCATCCGCCATGCAGTCTGTCATCCAGCTATTATTATGGAGGATCCAATGCCTTGTGGTCACTTTGCCTGCCCTGATATTAAAAATCCGACTTGGATTTCATCCGCAGCTGCTGTACTCGGACTCTGTATTGATCACATCAATGATTCAAAGGGCAAAGTGAGTCACCAGCAGCCATGAAATGACAATAACAAACATGCTATTATTAATAGAATTTGAATTTAGGGAGCCATTTTATTTCTATTTGGAGCTGTCAGCAAGGAACAAATACCTATTAACGGTCTTACTTACTCCACAAAAGGGTTAATTAAGTGGAGTGAAGTGGATCTTTCCAAAGGCCAAATGTGGTTTTGTGCTGTTTGCTGGGGCTGTGACTTCTCAGTAAAGTGACTGCCTTTGAACAAACAGGCAGTTTGTCTAATTCCACCATTCCTCAAATAACTAAGGCACCGTGTCAACAGTCCTCCAGTATGTCAAGTAAGTTCTGTGTGTTTTTGGAAGGCGACTGACCTTATGACCACCACCCACAATATTTGAGATGACAGAGGTGTAAACCCTTTAATCCTGCTAAATGAGCTCCAGCTCCTTCACTGTAATGAACACAAAGCAGGCAGTTGTACTGTACAGCAATTTACACAACAAAAACACCATGGTTATTTGGATTGGAAAACATTTATCTCTCATTCAGTATTTACTATTTCAAATCCGATCTAGAGGCTATATGTTTATAGGTTTTAAAACATAGTTTTAAGCATTTATCTTTAGAAAGTTTAGAGTATCAGTAATCCCATACCTCTTTATTAACAATATATTGTATTTCTTGAGATTTGAAAATGTTTCGGAATGTATATTTTTAAGCTCACCACTGGGACTTTTTAAGCTTATTAACTGAGACATTAACAGACTGCCAGGTATTTACTGCTGGTTAACATATTTATAACACATGGGGACGCTGTGAGGGAGCACTGTTTGCTCAATGGGGTTCTTTTGTTGTGTAAAAATGGTCTCATATTCTGTGGTTGCCACGCTGTGATACTGACTCATTACTTTGAATATAATGATAATATTAATGTATGATATGGGCCACACCAAAACAAACAGCTGTGTTCATTAACATGTTAGCAGCAGAGATTAAGTGTATTTTTGTTTCATAGTTTATGTCTTCTAAAGATAATTTATAGGAAGAAAGGGTTACTTATTTATAGGGGATATCCCCAATTGTTCAGAAGTCAAGTTCTTCACACATAATATAAGGAGTTATCTATTAATTGCGTATTTGCCTTGATGATGGCCCTGAAATGAATACCACCTTATTGCAGTTCAGGATGTGGTTGAGATTGTGTTTACTGTGTTGAAGCTGTGTCACCGACTGTTGATTACATTGTTGGTTGTTTATAAGCCTATTGTCTTGTGAACATAAACAATTTTATGGATTATTGCTGTCTTTTGACCACTGTGTCTTTTTGCAAAGAAATACAATTAACATAATGCCATTTAGAGGTGAGTGACATACCCTGATACAAGGTTGGGATTAGAGGTTTTCAACACATTGTATTTATTACTTAATCATTATTCTTACAAAATGGGTTAGCTGAGTACATTTGCTATTACAGTGCCCTGTAACACTTTAATACAATAATGGGAACACAATATGAAGAACAGACAAAATGGTTAATTATACAGAAAACAGACAAGCAAGGTACAAGGTCAGTGAAAGCAGTTAGATGGAGAACAGATAAAATCTATTTCATGTAGCAAACATCTTCTGGACATTCAATTGGAAAATCATTTACATCTTAAAAAAAGATGCTCTCTCTTTTTGGCTAATCCAGTGAATTAAATACCTGACAAATGGAGGTACTTCATCACATTGATGCAAAAATCCCTTAAATCCATTGTTGCTATAAGTTTTTTAATGTAAAGTGCAAAAGTGTATTCAAGTCATTTAGTCAAATAATCACATAAATTGACATCTGTCATCTAAAACTTTTCAGAATTTAAAAAAAAAAAAGAAAATTGTCAAATAATTCTCACTTTTTGTCTCATAAACATAACTCTTTGAGTCAGACCTGATACTGTGGGTCTCTAAATGAGCTCTCTGTGCATGGGAGGACAGAGATCCTCGAGGCGCTGCCAGAGGCAGGAACACACAGTAGTGGAGAATTTACAACATTAACCTGCAAAACATGTATACTTTGTAACATACCGTTATCATTTCATCATCTGGCAGCAAATGTCCCATCATTCACTCTAATTGTAAGAACGATTGCAAAAAAAAACAACCTCCGCCTACAATGTCACACAAACATGCGCCACACAACATAGCATATCTAATGCTGTACACCTCACCATGTAAAATGTTAAATAATTCAATCACAGCTACATTTCAGTCGTATCAGACACTATAACTGGAATGGGTATGTTTTTTTAAACAAATCAAAGGGTAAGAGTTTAGGATGCCATGTTACAGATATACCAATGTGACCTTTCAATTGGAGTAAGACACAAAACAATACCACCAATGCATTCACATGTTTTCATGAGACAGAATCAAACTAATCCAAAAACAGGGGTGGACGCAGTATTTACCCTGTTCTTTTTGAAAGACAAGATGTACTCATCCAGTCATGAGATTTGCGCCTAACTAGCTACTTATATTATATCAATTTCTCACTAAATCAAATAGAGACTTGAAATTGGACAACATCAACATACATATTACCCAGCAATCATCACTGCATATCTGTATGAAAAAATACCAAAGAAAAGAAGAAATTATTGATGTAATTGACTCCTCCTCAAAGGCAAATATAGTAAATTATGCGTTGTATGTTTTCAAGTTAATGTGATTTCTTCATTGAACAGAGGCATATATATATATATATCACGGTGGAAATCTTGATTATTTGCAATGGCCCATTCTCTGCCGAACACATTGTCGGAGGGCCTCTTACTATATTTACGCCCCTACTTGCGTGCTCAAGGTGGAGCAGGGATGTGCTTCTATTCAGCCAGCCACAAGTACTTTAGTGAAGTCTGCCACTGCTGTTGCGCAATAAGGTCTGGTTCACAGCTAGTTTTCCAGTCCTTGTCCGATGGAGTTGAGGTCAGAGTTCAGTGTAAGCCAGTACAGTTCTTTAACGTCATAGGAAAGCAATGACATCAGTTTAGGGGGGGATGCCCAAGTACCAAGCCAGAGCCTTAGAAAATATGATTTTTCTTCATTAAACTTAAACCCAAACATGAAAATCAGCTTAAGACCAAAACCACACAAAAGCATGTGGATAGGGGTGTCCACATACATTTGGCCATGGTTATCAAATTAATGTATTTAAGAAAAAGTATTAAGTAGCATGACGTACCTCACATTTGTATTCATGTAAATGTGAACATAGAGTATGCTTTCCTGTTTATATTCCTGCAGCCCCTCATCACAGTACTGTGGATGTCTTCACATATCAGTTTTTGTACAAGTGTCAACTGATTGGAGCTTCAAAAGATGTGAAAAAGCACCCACAGGAGGAGGTGAACATGGGTTGGAGGACAAAAACAGCCTTCCAGGAATATCTGCTGTTATTTCACAGCTCAAAGACACTCATCAAGGTTGCCATAGTATTTCTGAGGTTAGGATGAGGGTATCCCACAGAGTTAAGCCTTCAGGTACAGTAGGATGGGAATGAGAGCGCTGGCGCCCGACTTATTATTGTGCATTATAGAGATTTTCAAGGTCATTGCCTTCCCCTCTCTGCTTCATGTATATTTCACTTTTCAACTATAAAGTATCACCACTTCAGTAAATGAACAATGCATCTCTGACAGACATAAATTTATAATTAATCACTTACTGATTAATCTCTGCCAGGGAGGTTATGTTTTCGGTTTGGTTTGCCCGTTGGTTTGGGTGTTGGGTGCTTGTTAGCAGGATCACAGATAAATTACTGGTCCAATTGCATTGAAACTTGGTGGAAGGTTGTAACGTGGGCCAAGGAAGAATCCGTTCTATTTTTGAGCAGATATGAAACACAAGATGGATGTACTACTTATTTTTCACTGCATCCATGTGGGGTCAGAATAATCTGAAAATTCAGGGAAATTCACACTGTATTATCATTGTGAAAGGGGCATGCCTTGACCGAAGTCTGCACTCTCCAAGTGCACTTCTAGATCATAAAAGTGATATCTCTGGGCATTGTGAAACATGCTAGATATTTGCCACTTCCATAAATGTGAGAATGTCCTAATTACTTTGTTTAATATCCTTGTGTATTGATTGTCTTTGGGATTTGGACTGGTGGTTAGACAAAACAAGCAATTTGAAGGTGCCGCCTTGAGTCTGGGAAATTTTGTTGAGAAATGTTTTAAAAAAAAGTATCATAAAAATAATTACTTTATTATGATTTTATTATTATTATAATTATCACATATTCCGTAGGGTTGGTGGTGGTCACAAATGGTGTCAATGTAAAGCACAGGACTTTCACTCCAGGTTAACACGGGTTAACCCTAAAAGCCAGAGATTGTCGCATACAACAAAAAAATTGCATCGTGTTTAGTGTTCTTTGTGCAAAAAAATCCAAACTGTTTATATCCAAGATTGATACCTTTTATGTACACAATTTATGAATTTTTTATCGTTTATTGCCGCTAGCTTTAATGCTAACCGCCATTTGGATTTTCCAATAATGCTCTGGGAGACCATTCTGATCAATCAAAAGCTTGTTTACATCTTGTGAACCAATGGGAGGCTGGTCCATCATTGCAGATGACTCAAAGATTGTGTTGGGTGTAGAGGACAATATAGTTGGATATGACCATAATATGTCAAAAAATACCTTAAGGCTCAGAGGGTTAATGTTAGGATGAAAATTGGTGTTCTTTCTTGTGTCATTATCGACTTTTTCAGTATTCAACTAAGATCACCATCTTCCCCGAACCATATTTACAAGATTTGTCTTAATGCTGATTATGATTCAGTTGCCAGGAGCCAGAGGGAAAACCAATTAAATACATTGTCAGTTAATGTTTTGTAAATACTTTTAGTAAAGGAGATTAAAAAAAAAATCCCTCATTTTCCTCATGATTGGCAATACTTCTGTTTTGAAATTGTATGAATAGAAAAATCAACACATTCATCGATGATGAAAAGGCATCATTAGTTGAAGAAGTTTATTTGAAAGAGTTCTCCTTACTTTGATAAGGAATTGAATGTCTTGACCCACTTCTATGAATGATAGCTCTTGTTTTCATTAGCAGCAGCTCCATTGTTCAGTCACGAGTGCACTCGGCCCATTAAGAGTCATAACTCTTGACAGAGTCTCCCTACTCACACCATTTCCTGTCATCACTTAGAGCAACAGAGTTGAGCCAATGCTGCCTCCCAATACACGATTGCAAAGAAACCACTTTGACTCTGTTCTGTCATAGGATTGATTTTTTTGTTTTTTTCGTTCATTTCTTGTTCCAGTTGTTATATTTTCAATTATACGGCTATTATTTTGTGTCAGATATGATTTGCAGTTACTGTCAGTTATTCCAACAGTTACACTCTATCCATATGAGGTGAATGTAAATAAGCTTCATGTAAACTTCCCCCTGTGTAAATCAGATTGACACTTGACATTCTCCCCTCCTTCTCACCCAGCAGTCCCTGTGTTTGTATTTTAAATCAGATCTTGTGAATTCATAATTAATGGCAGTATAAAATGTGGGTTGGGAATATGAAACCCTTGTGGTTTCAAGACAATGCAATATATTCATCTGCTGTTTTAATTGATGTTTTCAAAAACAAGTTAAATATTCAAAGTTATGTCTCCACCAATGTCTGTTCTATTATAATGCTGTACATCCTTTACTTAATTGCAGCACATTTCCTGAAGTGTTAACTGTGCAAATACTCAGTATATACACTATCGGTCAAAAGTTTGGGGTCACTTACAAATTTCCATTCCACTCCTTTATAGACAGAATACCAGCTGATCTGAGTGGGTGGCTGACCTTCAAGGCAATATCTACATTGCCCATTAACAGCAACCATTCATCCAATGTTCCAACTGTTTACTAATCTGTTATCAAAAAACTAACTGAGAAAACATTGGAGAACCCTTTTGCAATTATGTAAGCACATGATGTAATCTGAAAACTGCTGCCCTGGTTAAAAAAAAAGCAATGCATCTGCTCTCAGCTGGTATTCTGTCTATAATGGAGTGCAACTGGAATTTCTAAGTGACCCCAAACTTTTGACCGGTAGTGTATATCTGACTGTAACCTGCCCATGAACCATTGTGCATGACTACCTGCTTCTAAAAGGCTGCATATCTTTCAGTAAGACATTTTATGTATTTTAACGAGGAAACAATGTGTTTCCAGAGTCAGTAGCAAAACCAACTATTTGTTTGATTCCTGAGCAGTAATTTGTCGAGGCTGGGTAAGTGCTCACGGGTACCAGTAATGACAGTATTCTCTACGGAGGGGAGAGTTGCATTTGGATTTTTAATGGCGAGGTGAGGGATAACCTTGATGTTTTTCAACCACATATAAATTACATGCGTTGCGGGAGGCAAACAAATTCCCAGTCATACCCTGCTGACATGCTTCTCCCAGCTCCAGCAGAGCTCGCTGCCTCTGGCATTTGTCTGTGTCCAAAGCAGTTCCCGTGCACACACCCACCCCAACCAGCAGCTTGAAATGAGATTCACTCAAGTGCGTAATCCCTCAATTCTGCTTAGCTGAAAATTAATTGACCAAATATCTCATATATATGGGAGTGTCCACAGAATCAGCTTGCACCATGTTAACGCAACAACAACAACATACACTGGCTATTTGGTTCACCACAAAAATGTCCTTGTAAGTCAAACCGCTTGCAGACTTGTCCAGGGAACAGAATGTAATATCTGTGTATCGTGAATGGCTCTTCAGCAATTAGCCCCCACGGCAAAATGATTTAACGACCTGTCATTAAAAATGTGTCAAGAAAATAGACATCACGCAGAGAAATGGCCCTTTGGATCGATACCTGAGTAACCCTTAGTGCACTGTCCAGCATGTTGTTAGGGAGAGGCATTTGTGTTTACAGAGTTTCACAGTCATATGTTGAAGGAAGCTCTCCCTCATTAATAAACCATCACTAAAAGCCCTTTGCATCCGTGTCACACAGGTTTTTAACCGGCTTACTACCATTTTTTTTCCTCAAATCATGTTTGTCCATCCATGCACTGTGTTTTAACCTAACCACATCAAACACAGACTGAAATGAAATGCTGCTGTGAGGTGATTGTGGAAGGTAATTGACAGGAAGTTGAGTGTGATGCACAAAGGATGTCAGCTATTAGTACAATACCATACATACAGTACATCTCATCGTCTGACTAATTCATTGTGCATGCATGATGTGCAGAGTCTGGTAAACCTTCTTTGATCAACACAGTATTAAAAGGAATAAAGAAAGGGGCTGTAGCCTGGTACCTTAATGTGAGATTCCTGGCACTGGTATATCTTTTATTTTCAATTTAATAAACAGTATGTGCCTCACTTATGTGCTGGTAACAACAAGAAAGAAGTGTAATACAAGAACCAATCAAAACTCATGCACAAAGGCTGGTTAGATATTAATTGGGGCAGACAGAGAAGATGCAGCTTTCTTTATCAGTCAGTGTTAGTAACACCCTAACCTTGCTTATCAAAGATTTTACAGTATTTGATGAGTCATACACTGGTTAGGAATCTAATCTTAAACAATGATAAGATGATAAAAACCTAACACAGTCAAGTAAAAGTGAAAAAGGATCTCGCTCATACAATTTCGAGCCAGCACTACACATTTTGTTTTAGACAGAACAATGATAAAGAATGTTTCTTCAGCCCTGCATAGCATCACATGACCATGTTTTGGTAAATTTACATAATCTTACATTATTGGCATTGCACCTGTATATTGGCTAACGACTAAGGCTAGGCTGTAACTGGTTGAGGTTTGAAAAAGATCATGGTCATGTTTTCCAAAAGCCCATCTGAGATGTGGCACAGACTTTGGACCGGACAGAGTACATGTCCATTTACCCCTTTACAGTCACACCCTGACATTCAGCAGTCACGTTAAATCAGAAAGTGTGGTTCTTCTTTTTCTTTGGGTGTTGAGAATGAAATTACCTGTCTGCGGTTTCAAGGAGACATTTTTTTGTTTTACTACACGGAGCATGCCCACTTTAGAGCGTGTTTGAAGCTGTGTGCCAACTGTGGATGAGGACCAGAGACACAGTTGTTTTGGCAGGAGGAACTAGGCCTGGATGATAGATGAAGCTGGAGGCAGTGTGCTGAAGAGACACTGACGTCTTCAAGACCCCTGCCTCTCCATGTCCTCTTCATTCTAACTCTCATCCCGCCTCGTCTCCGATGCCTAATCCGTCTCCTCAGCAGGCACACTCTTCAGTTTATAGACTTAGACCCCCCTTCACCTCTCCTGGTCCATGACGCATCGCCCTCCATTCTCCTCATGTCTCCTATGTGGCCTAATTGATGGGTGAACACTAACAAGTTGCCCTCCCTCCATCGTGTCCTAGTCCTGAAGGGCCTCTCTCTCTCTCTCTCTCTCTCTCTCTGTCCATCTCCTCATCCTACACCCCCACCATCCACTTCCACTGCTCTGTTCATTATTCATTAAGTTTCCCTTTGGATCCAGAGTGAGCAACAGCACAGCTGAATTCATGGGCAGACTCAACAGCCGGCCCAAGGGTATCTGAGTGAAATGAAAGAGAGGATGTGTGTTGTGTGTGGGTGTGTGTGTGTGTGTGTGTGTGTGTGCGTGTGCGTGTGCGTGTGCGTGTGCGTGAGAGAGGAGGAGAGAGAAGTTGAACGAGAATGACTGACTGACAGATTGACTAATCGATTGACAGAAACAAAGAGAAAACTGTAGAGTGAAAGTCAAAGAATAAGAGCGAAAAAACAAAAAGGACAGTGTAATTGTGCTTAAAATTAGGAAAAGCAGTGCAGCCATGCTGAGAAGTGCTGGTTGTAATAGGTGATTGCATTTTGAAAGTAAAAAAAGCAGTTGACATGAACAGGAAGACTGAAGGTACGAAGGGTCTGAGACTAAAACAATTGAATGTGTTTAAAAAGCAACGTTTTGTGGAAGACTGGACAAGTGTGCCATATCTGAGTTTGGTAGATTTGCTGAAGCATATTGGTTGGCATCAAACAAGGTTTCCTTTGCTATGTTGGATTTTGTAGACATTCTGAAAAGTGGATGATTAAGGGTTAAATTGGCGTCATGAAGTCATCCATCCAATCCAATAGACATTAAGTGAGTGATACTGAACACATTTGACATCCATCATTGCTCAAGGTGCCATCATTATTCCATCATGTCATCAAAACATCACTATTGTTTTGATCAGTTTAAACAATGGTGTCTTTGTTTTACTGTTAAATATATCTTGTAATGTAGTATAAATATACACTTTGAGGCGTCCTGCCAGCTATCAAATACGTTTCAAAGCCAGGGTTTATTAGAAGTTATTCAAAGATCAAGCTGCTTAATATTGTGCCTGAATATCAGGAGGCGATTGGATGTATGTAGTCATGCAATAAGAGTGAAAAGTGACAAAAAAAATTTGAACCTAAAACATCAAAAAGTATTTCCACGTGTATTATGCATTTGCAAACATTTAGCTCAAGTGACAACGTGTCAGTGGATAATGTGGCATCAATGTAGAAGTGGTACATTCGTATTACATTCAATGGCACTGCCATTTTTTCCACAGTAATAAAATCCTAAATTAAATTTCTTTTTGTGATTTCGTTTTTTAGTTAAACAGCCAAACAAAAGTGCAAAATATTTGTCCAGATGACAGCCTGCAGGAAAGTACACTACACACAGTAAACCTTTTCCACAATCCTTCCTTGCGATTAAGTGTTTTACTCCAAGACGAAGAGAGGAACTACGGCGAGGAGGGAGACACAAGAAAAACACAACAGCAAGCACGATGTCTGCAGCTCACAAACAAGACACACAGAAACAGACACAAACACACAAGGAAATAAGAGGCAGTGCCCGTTGCAAATGTTAAACAGGCCCGCAGATCAATTTAGGTTCACAATGAGTTTATTCCCGCTTAGTTGTGTGCAAAACCAAAGAGACGGGAAAGTGTTTGCAAACCGCAATTACGCGCAATAAATAAGCCAAATTTGGCAGATAAGCCGACTTTGAGAATTCCCAAAGAACCAGAGAGTCTTCATTTCCAGGCGGAGTCAGGTTGTGTGGTAGCCTGCTTTTGAAAATGAAAACCAGAATGCATTGTTTTGCTAAATTCTATGGTGCATGCTTTTTAGGGATTTTATGTGGAACTGTATATGAAAGTGCTATATGAAACATGCAATAATGCAATCAAATGTATTTTTCTATTTCCGATTAAAGCAACACCAAAGATTATTTTACCCTTTAAAATAATGTTTCCAAAATTATTTTAATGGTTCTCTGATGAAGTTGTGTTAGAGCATGTGGACATACTCTTTCCTTCTTCAAAGAATCAAAAGCCCCAAATTGTTCTCAAAAGTGTCGTCTTCACTACCTTTGATTCTTCTTGGGCAAGGCTAGACAAGCAATTCAACTTTCTGAATCTTCAGACTGTTTTTCCTGAATGCCGCTGCTCCCCTCGCTCTCCTAACTCTTCTCAACTCACAGGAGTAATTGGTAGCCTTGCTTTGCTTATGGCACTATTACGATTCTCTGGGATGAAAATAACTCTCAAGTCTTCAAGACAAAAAATAAAAAATCTAAACCAGATAACTGAAAGACATGTTTTTTTAAGAAATATAAGATTGTTAGACTATTTATGTCTTCATGCTTTCAAAAATCCCAGATTTCCATCTTGATAGGGTAAGAGTAAAAAAAAAAATCATTGTCATTGGGAGGAAGAATTGTCTTGGCAAAATTATTTTGTTCCACGCGTTTATTTTATCTTGTATTTGGGCTTTTTTTTAATTCATATTACTGGACCATGACATCCTATCACCTTACAAAAGTGGAGGTCTTCCCCTTGCTCCTTCCTTCGTTTCACTCCATCACAGGTTGCTTCTCATAGCCTTTAAATTGCCTCTTTGAGTCTTCCACTTGCCTCCACTTACTTCCAAGTCCCTCCCACCGAGGAGGTGTGGGAGAGACGCGATGAAATCATGGGAGGAAAGAAGGAACGAGCAAATGTGTTTTAGAGGGATGAGACGTCCTTTCCTCTGAAACGACACGTGAATTCATCAGCTGTATGGGCGGAGTTAGCAACTCCTTCAGCAGCACAGCTTCAGGAAAGGCAGCTCTCGTGTTTCCTCGGCTGTAGCTCCTCGATGATCGCTCCTTTATGCTCGCTCCTCGGGGTAAAAATAAGAGCATTATATATTTCAACCTCAGTCCCTTTTTTTAAGTAAGGCTTGCACGTGATCCAATTGGTGCATCTCTGTCAGTCAGCATACTTCTTACAACATGCAGTAGTCCTTATAAGAGAAATAAGCTATCACACTTGGTTAAATCTCCTCCTTGTGTGTTGTTATAGAGTTCTATTCAACACTGTAATGCGTTCACTAAAGATTTACATATGGCAGCCTATTGTTTTAGTGCTTTTTTGACATCCCAGATTTTGACCTTTAACCTGTAAAAAGAGAGGTGGACATGACATCATCATCTCAAATGCAATAATTCACACTATTTCTTCATTTTTCATTTTGGCATGGTTGAAGGGTTTTAAAACACTTAGTTTCTAGTTTTAAAATGATAAATCTATGCAACATTTAGTCTGCAGCTCACAAAGTTCTGAGCTGCTGCCCAGACTTTGAGCCACCATATTTTTTTTTTTTATCTCTTTCCAATTGGGACAGTCAGGGAAGGTAGTAAATAGGATAGGGATAATGTATCGCTTCCTGATCATTATCTTATATAATCACGTGTTAAGAGAGAAAGAGAGGAGCCGAGGAGGAGAGGGAGATAATGGAAAGAGAGGTAAGGGGGAGGCCGGTCCGAGCCTGATAGCCATTGATTGATCTGGAAACCAACCAATCGGGAACCTTCCTCGGTCTGAGCCGCCGCAGTACCCGGGCGGGATTGGAGGATGCTTTGGAGGAGAGATGCGCACACATTCAGCGGCTCGGCTCGCTTGTCCCGGCGCCCGCACACACGGAGAGAGGGAGAGTCTCGGCTCTCCGCAAGTCGTGCAGTCAAGCTCTGCCCTGGAGAAGGATGGCAGCGTTACTTTGCAACTGAAGGAGAGAAGGAGGGAAAGTATAATGAGGGACAAACCACAACACCTTATTTTTGCCGTTACCCAGATGCAGTGTGTGTTTAGGGGAGTTCACGCGGACAGGTAAGAGAGAAAAAGAAGTTTGTCTGGCTTTGGACTGCTATGTGTATAAGAGTGCTAAGTTTTGCGTTTGCACCTGTGCGCGTGACAGAGGCGCGGGCGTGTGTCCCCGCCTATACTGTGTTGTGGTTGACAGAGCTGGCAGATGAATAGGAGTCTTGTGCGTGAGAGCATGTGTGCGCGCTTGTAATCGCTGAGTTTGACTGTGCGCCCATTTGTAATTGTGCCCCGTCAAATTAGGCAATAATAGATAGAAGCAGACAGGCGAAAAGGAGCAGAGGAGTGCGCACTTTCTTTCACTCATTTTGTCGGATATAATGAGTGGATTTGGCTCACGCTGCGCGCCTCCGACTTTCCTCCTGGGGTGTTGTTGCACCCAGCGCCTCGGTGGAGTTATGAGTGATAGACAGGCTGCTATGACAGAGTGGGAGTTGGAGGCTATCCGATACCTTTGATGCGTGTGCCGCACCAGTGTAGCCCGACTGAAATTTACGCGCACTGCAGGAAACAGGAGTCCACTCTGACTGCAGACTCTCTCTCTCTCTCTCTCTCTCTCTAGAAGTCGAGCTTTCTCTGTCCGCACCAGATCCAATCTCTCTGTAGAGGGAGAGGCTTTGAGTTGAAAGCCTCAGTCATCTGAATGCTTTGACAGTCGTGTGTGTAGAAAGATGCGTGAGCCAAGTGCCAGATGCTTAGCTGTCCCTTTTAATGTTGCACTGATTGGCTTCTGGTGAGCACAGAGGGAATTTTTTATTTTGCAAGGTGATCACCTCTCTGGTGCGTTTGCAAATGTTTAGGAAAAAGATGGCACGTGCCAAGTCATTCAGTAGCATGTTGTTGCGTTGAGGGAAAAGAAGCTGTGGATGATATGTTTTTCCCATGATAGCTCCCACAAATATAGGAATCATTTGGCTGCGATGGGCTCTGACATCGATGCAGACAAAGTGGAAATGTTAGTTACATGTATGATCAGAAACACTGGGTCGAAGTAGAAGTTTAAATTATTTTATTTTCTTGGGGCACTGGTGGCAGTTCTTGTGTAGCCAGGCCACTATAGGGCTATAATACATTGTTACATTCATTCAACACCTAATCTGTTGATTATCTTTCAGATAATTGGTTAATTGCTGTGTTTATACCTTGTCTGAAATTAGTAAAAAAAAGTCAATCAAATGTAGAATGTAGAAATGCGGAATCCATTGACAATAATATAAACAGCAAAAAAATACACAGATTTAAAAAAAAGCTTTATTCTGCAAATGTTTGCATTTTTGCTTGATAAATGTCTTAAAAATATTCAGTTGTTAGTAATTGGGGATTTTGAAAAAGAATGACGTGCTGTGTGTAAAATCACATGCCTGTGTAGCATGTGCTAAAAGGAATCAGCCTCAGGCCCCCAGCTGAACATCCATCCTTACACTGGTATCCCCATGTAAAGCCATTACCACCCAGCTTTCCCACATTTGAAATGTGCAAAATTGGAAGATGTAACACCTGCAATACATAATTACTGACCTACACTTTAAATTAACCATCACAACTGCTAACACATTTCCAGAGGTGAGTGAATGCAGTGTGTGCTTTGGAAGCAGTCTGCACTTCAGAAGGTGTTGTTAAAGCAAACAGGGCCGCTCGATGAGTTCCAAAGAAGCCTAATAGTTGGTGCCTCAATTTGAAATTCAGTGCTCATAAAAGGTCATCTTTACTTAAAAATCTAATTTAAAAGTCTTAACATGATTCCAACATATTATTAGCAAATATAAACCCCCACTGATGATAGGTTCACTGGCCTATTTTTAATGTAGTTACTAAGGTAGCCATCCACAGATACAGTTCATCCCAAAGGATTGACTGTTCCACATGTGTGTTAAACAATAAAACATGATTTATAAAATCACAGCAACAATTATTAGGCTATTTATATAGCTTAGTATGCAATGCAGCCCTAAAAGGCTGCCCCAAAAGTTATTGTAGGACCATTTTAATATGCAACTTCATTTGCTACAATATATGTAGTAGGGGCTCCCTGATTCGTCTCTCTTTCAGTTAAGCGGGCCTTGGCTTAAAAAACGTTGAAGAACCCTGATTTAACCTATGAGATGTTTTGATTCTTGCATTAGTGACTTGCAGGCTATCTCACTAGAACATCCCACTATACACAGGTCAGCACCTGCCTGAAAGCAATCCAGAGCGAACTACAAATGTTCTAAAAAGGACAAAGGTGGCCCCTCTACCCTTTATTAGAAACTCTTTGTTGATATAATTGTATGTGTGTTTCCCGAGCCTGTGAATGTTTCCTTTTTTTGTAAAGGGCACCGAGCTAATTACACCATCATTAATCAAACTGAAGACAGCAACTCAGGAAAATGCCAGTTTTACCTACAAACAGACTCCAGTGTGTAACTGTGTTGTCAATAACATGATAACTGCATTAAGGCCGAAGCGTACGTGTCACTTGAATCCCTCATTTGATGCCAGTTACACAAACCCTACCCTGAAGTGTTGAGACAACTTAAGTGTGGATAATTGTGCAATTATCAAGTTGCTTATTTGCAGCCATCTTAAACCGTGTGTATTGCACTGCATGGGGGCAAGTTGCAACACCATGTAATAATTAATCGTCAATCTTTGTTTAATTTTAGATCACATGTTAACAATCATTGGGAAATCTAGGGCTGCAACTATGATTTTCATTGTCAATTAATCTGTTGAATATTTTGTCTTTTGAATCGATTAGATGTTTGGTCTATAAAATGTCAGAAAAAGGTGAAAAATGTTGATCAGTATTTTCCAAAGCCTAAGATGACTTCCTCGAATGTCTTGTTTTGTCCATAACTCACGGATATTCAGTTAACTGTAATAGAAGAGTGAAGAAACTAAAACATATTCACATTTAATAAGCGTTAATCAGATCATTTTTTATTATTTGTCATTAAAAAAAATGACTCAAACCGATTAATCAAAGATATCAAAACAGTTGTCGATTAACTGAATAGTTGACAACTAATCAATTGATTGATTAATCTTTGCAGCTCTATTGAAAACCTCTATATAGTCACATACAGCTCCTGCTATGCTGATTGGCTAATGTTGGAAAGTTTTGATCAGAGTTTGCAAACTTGGTCATCTGGGCCTAAAATGGACACAGCTTCATATTAACATGGATATAAAAGGTGCACTCCACCAATTTTACATAAACCAGGTTCGGTGTGGAGTGTGAAGTTTAGCTTGATACATACTAGGGATTAAATGTCAGGGCATCTCTGCATCTGATGCTTGGATTACTCTCACAAGTACCTCAACATCATAGAAGTGCAATGCTAATTTGCTGGAGCCCCCTTGATAGTAACACATTCTCTAGATCGTGCCAAATCAATCTTAAAAGCAAGAGAGATGCATCAAGAAGTCATGGTCCATGCAGAAATGATTCACTCCAGGTTGCTACAGTGTGCTGGCCACCATAGTGTTTTCAATCATATCACTAGCAGACTAGACAGGAAAAAGAACAGTGGATTATTGTGCCAACAGTGCGGTCGGAGGGCCATTCAAAAGATGAATCATGCTTTTCTCCAAACATTAACAGTCTCTTCTTAGATAGCAAATAAAGAGTCGTCGTTCATTGCGTCTGTCTGCCAACCCTGACTGGCAATGTCAGGGTTTTCGGTAAGTAAGAATTATTACTTTGAAAAGGCAAGTGTTGATCAGTCTTGTCAGTCATGTCATCATCTTTTAAATCCAGGATGCGACAAGGTAAACTAATCCCCTGCTTTTAATGTTGCAGTGTGATGTTATTTTGTGGTTTAAAAGATAAATGATGAATACATTTTGTTATCTAATTTCTTATCAGACATGCTTTCCTGATGGGAATGTTTTTACACACACACACACACACACACACACACACACACACACACACACACAAATGTGAGTTCTCACATTGAGCATTAAACATGCACAAAACATTGTATTTTAGATCTCCGGCAGGGGTTGTTTGGAATAAATTTAAGAGGAGACCAAAGCCTAGCTTGAGCACGACTGATTGAGGGGGAAAAAAAGAGCGCCACGTTGTGAAGTCATTTAGTCATTTAGTCATTTCTACGGTTGTTTTTGCACCATATGAACCGTGATTCTCTCAGATTTCAACTTTCATCCATCTGCGTCGCTGGTTCAGTCTACAGTAAAACAGCTTCTCAGACACTATATGACTGTCGGTGTTAACGAGACATTGAATTAAACGGTATTCATCAATTGTATCCTGAAAGGAAAGCATTATTTATCTCACATCTCTTAGGGAATAGTGTAAATGGATACAAACTGCTGTGCCTTTGCCATTTAAGACGTTAAGATTCAATGGTATTGACGTTTAAGTCCAATTTTCTGCTATCCTTTGTGATAGTCTCCTGTGTGCACCTTTTATATGTTCCACAGGACTGGGTGTCCAGTTAAACTGATTCCACTAAAGATTTTCAGTGACATTATTGTTTTGAGTGAAGTCACTACATTAATGACACTGAGGAAAATCCTGTCTGCTGCTGCAATGCTCTGTTATCCAATTGAGCTCCCTGTTGGGAATTCTGTATTGTGGCCACTCAGTCCCATCCTGTTGAATAAATGCCCATATTTTAGCAAAAAGGGGTTGACTTTCCACATTAAGAGTCACAGTGTAAAAATGACAAGTGAAAGCTTTGTTCGTAGGACC
>NC_045754.1:5911458-5911951 GCF_008692095.1 Etheostoma spectabile
CAACTTACAGACCGTGTGGTTCTAGAGGCTTAAATAGGCCTCAGACAAACAGCGATTGCCAATCAGGGAGAAGGTGTTTTCCATAAACTCATCAGCTAGATAGGTGTGGCCAAAAGACCTTCATCGTAATCATGCAGAGAGTGAAAACACATTGGAGGCATTTGGCCTGTATGTCCATTTTCTGGCCTGTCGTCATCTAGCTTTGCCTTTTTTTGATTTACTTTCCTTTTGTTATTGTGGGACACAGAGCAGACTGCATCATGCTGACATTATTGCACTCTGGGTTTCTTGGTATGGGTGAAAGCAACATTAGAATGATTCATCTTCTGCTCACACTGTCAGTGACGAATGGGCAGCAAAGCGTTTCCTTAAAAAAACACTCAGCACTGTGAGTGGAAGTCTGAGTTTGATCATGGCAGAGCATATTTATATTTATACACAGCATATTTATATATATACACAGTGTATATATATATATATATATATATATATA
>NC_045754.1:5911961-5912664 GCF_008692095.1 Etheostoma spectabile
TATATATATATATATATATATATATATATATATATTTTAAGACCATTGCATTAGGGAAAACGATAGCTCTCTCACATTGTCTACAATAAATGAACTAATAGTGAATAGGTCAGGAGCTTACTATTTTTGCGGCTTGCCTTTTCATGATATAAAATTAAGTATATATGTATCAATATTTGTTATTCAAGTGGACGCTTAGAAAAAGAAATGTGTGCTCCTCTTAACATCCTGAAGTTAACATTTATCCAGCCATTAATTTTTTTTACAAAAACATTGTCTTTCACGTCAAAGTCTGCAAGACAGCACGGTTTCAGTAAGCAGAAAGGCTTTGTGTTGAGTGCCATTTAGCAGTGTGAGTTACGTTTACCTAATAAACGAGAGAAATCAACACCTACAATCAGTTTTTCCAGGATTTTGATTAAAATGTAACAGCAGCAAAAGCTTCAACGTGTGATGTAGCAACAAGAAACGTGTGACGTAAAAGAGAAAGGAAACGCAGCTGCAGCGAGATGTAGATGAGAATTTTCTGTCTGCATTTGTCCACTGTTTCATGGGAAGATTGTCTTTGAAAACCATAAAAGTAATTGTATTGCCAACATGCTGAATAAATAGTTAATGTACTCTTCAGGGATCGGGTTTCCAACTCCCATTTGCAAGTGTTTGCTCAGAGACTTTCCTTTTTTTTTTAAATAGCTCTTTTAAA
>NC_045754.1:5912674-5925613 GCF_008692095.1 Etheostoma spectabile
TTATGTAATCGCTGTGCGTTTCTGCCTGGAATCCTGGGGGCTGCCCCCCAGTATTTTGTTTTGTTCTCAGGGTGGAGGGTATGCCTTCCGGTTACATTCGGTAGGTTTCAGCTTCTTCAAGGAAAAGCCTGTGTTTTATTCACCTGGGCACATCCTTAATCTTACTTATCCCCCTCTAGATTTACATTCTAAGCTCTAGGCATTTCACTAACACGTTTATACTCAACAGTGTACACAAAATAAACTGGTAGACTTTCGGCATCTTGCTCAGGGAGATTAGCTAGTACAACATATTCAATGTTTTCTCTATCATTCGAAAGACCCACCATGCCTTGCCAGGCCAAAAACAACGCCAAATATCCATAGTGGTTCCCCTATATTCATTCTGCAGCCGCGCTGAACTGTGACATGGACTGCAGCGATGCGCTGCCGGGAGTCACTGAATGAGACATCTGTATGTGGTTAGTTCAGGTCTGTAGCAGCAGGACAGTCAAATGTGTTATCTGAACTACCAAAGTCAGTTAAACAGGTGAAATTAAGCATTACGTTAGTTCATCCAGGACACTAAAGTCATATGCCCACTAATTGAATTATCATTCCCACCAATCACAACCAATCACAGCCATTTTTCACGGCCAGTGCTATTCCAATGCTGCTTCACACCACTGCTGCTGGCAAAGCTTACCTCCACCAACCCAGCCTCAACTTTCCTGGTTTAGAGTGTCATCATAAATTGTTTTAATGTCTTGGATTGGGCCTACCCTTGTGTACGGTGGTGGGGGTGAGCTTCATGCTTCCTGTTTCAGCATGCTGCTTGACTGATCCTGGGAGAAACATTAGAACAGGGCTCTCATCGCTAAATCTAACTGTATTTCTGGTTTTTGCAATAAATGGTTGAATCTATGAAGAGAGTGTTCCTGACTGAAATGACAATAACATTGTCAGTAACTTCAGCCTGCCGGTATGGTCGCATTGCCTGACCTATCTAAACAGCACTGACTGATTTGGTGGTTTTAGTTGAGCTGCACCTGAGAATATGCAGTCAAAACAGATCTGTGATGCTGTTTTGCCCTTGTTGTTTCCCTTCAGGTTTGCCGGAAGTGATGTATTGGAGCGTTTAATGTGGAGTGTGCACTGTGCCGGATGCGTTAGTGTCTCAACAATAGAGCTGCACAATAAATTGTTTTTTTTTTTATATTAACATCCGCAATAAACACATTGCGAAAGCCTGCCACATATCGCAAAGTCACTCTGATACCTTTAATGTTGAAAGAAAATATCAGTAAAATCTTTAAATGTAACTGTCATTCTTTTTTTTAGTGGGGGGCCTTTTTTATTTAAATAAATGTTAGATTTGTTCAGTGAAAGTATGCTGAATATGATTTACTTATATTTGTTTTAAATTCAACAAGTTGATTCAACTTGTTGTTTTCAAGCAGAATACAAAAAGCAGCAGATATGCAGAACATTTGGATATGTGTTTGTTTATCGCAAGTAATGTTGTTATCGCGATATTCAACAACGGTATTGCACATTGCATATTTTACACATATCACGCAGCCCTACTCAACACATGCAAAATTATATGAGGTTTAGTTATATCATTTTGGGTTAACTTAACCCTAGTAACAAGCTGAGACAAACAAGTAAATTACCAACTGGAAGCAATCTGTGTGCAGTAGCCGAGCGAGCAGCAACACCGCAGGGCTAGCAACTCAGAGTAGCTTATCCCTAGCCTAGCATTTGCTAGCTTGGGAGACTCGAGCTAGGTCTGGGCCTGGTTTCAGCAACTACGCTGAGGTAGCTAGGTGGGCCTGGTTGCTCAAACTAGGCCCACCTGGCTACCTCAGCTCCATCCACGCTCCACCTCCTGAAATGTACTGTATCTCATCTACAAGTGAGACCTGAGTACAAAATAAAACACAAAACAAAAACACAATAAAATAAAATTAAGAAAGAGTTAAATATCAAGAGAGCAGTGTGCAGGCATAATTGGAAAACATGTATTACATTATTTCATACAAATAAGTTGTATGATGTCAGCACTGCCAAGATGGCAACAACAGGCCGGCACGCTATGAGCCTCATCTTGGCTCTTCAGACACCAATGGGTGACGTCAGACAATCGGTGCATAGTTTTATACACTCTCATGGGAAATAACGTAACAGGTGAACAAGCTTTAAGAGTGACAAATTAATCCGCCTGGCTAAAGCAGTCAACCCAGTGGAAATACTGATATTGAGGTGACAGGCCAGTTTACACTAGTTTTACCCCAATATGTTAAAAAGAATTAAAAAAAGTTACCCATAATGTGCAAAATATTTAATCTTATATTCATATATATTTATATAATTTGCCTACGGAGAAAATTATATCACATTTCCCTTTTTCGAACCAAGTGGGTTGTGTAAAACGATTTTTAGGTGAATTCATTGTTCATATTTTTCTCTCAGTATTGCAGAATATTTCTTTTTTTATGATTATTTTATGATTATTTACTTAATCATCAGAAAAGGTTAGATATGAAAGGGGAGAGAGAGGGGGAAGACATGGAGGAATAGCACCTGAAAATAATGCTTTTGGTGGATTATGGACTCCACGTTAAAAAGTTAAAAACCATGTAGTATCGTGACGGAAAGGGGAGGCCAGTCACGTCAGTTAGTCATGGGTGTCACAGTGCAATGGGAATCCCTGATGTGTGGCGCTGGTAAAACATTAGTGTGCTGTACGCCTGTCAGACCTGCTCACCCTTCAGGGAAACGCTGAGATGCTTAAATGTGAGAGTGCTGTTAATTGGACCAACACTTTATGAGAGTGAGATGGAGAGGGGGAAGAGATGGACAGGGCGTCCCCACAGATTCACAGATCTGAGGTGGATAAGACGAGCTTCGGAGGAGGGGCTGTCAGCCAGCGTGAAGAAGACAACTGGAATTTAAATGCTACTTGATGCAATAGTTAACCTAGATATATTCATGAAGGTTAAAATATTACGCCATCTCGTACATGTGGGCGGTGTGTATAAGAATAGACGCCAGAACAGTCAAAAAGGCTTTCCCTTTTTTCATTGTTTTCTATTTTGAGCTAGGAACGCATGCCCTTGCTTTTCTTTTGATACATGTACACACTATTTCTAAAGCAATGGAAAATATTGCCTAATTCATCAAACTGTCAGTCAACACTGACGATCCTCGGTCACTACCCTTGCAGTTGCAGTAGTGTGTAAGCCAATTTTCTTCGAACTGTCTCCAGCTCAGTGATTGAACCATTCACTTTGTAGCTTTAACATCTGTCTGCTTCCTCGCCCAAAGGAATGTGCATGTGAGCTAGTACACTGTTGCCAAACTGTCTAAGCATGTGTCAGACAGCTATCCATGTATTGAAATGAATCTCAACAGACCCTAACCAAGTTGACCAGCCAGTGCCAGGAGCCCAATTATCAGAACTAGTACTTATTTAAATTTGTTTTGCTAAAAGCTTATTGCTTTTAATTAGCCACAAGTGTTGAAAAAGTGACTAAATGATAATAGCAATTCACCAATAAAAAACTGAACATAGTGTTATGCGTTCAGTCCAATCAAGAAATGACAATGACTTGCATATGCTAAAGCACACTGAGCAAAAATGAAACGTATCTTTCAAATCATCCAGCTGTCAATAACACAGTGAATAAATAAAAAGATCAAAAACAAAACAGCATGAGTCAGAGTCAGGGAAACCCCACTGGTGACTTAGATAAAAGGTAATACGTTGTGAGAGAATCATAATCTTAATTCTACTAAGGAAGTCTTAATTCCCATGTAGCCTGTAAATGTGCTCTTTTTCCACGTTTTCTTTCTTTTTTATAGTGCAGTAGATTCAGCTTTTAACAGCATTTGTACCGATGGAAAAGAAAAAGAAAATTCAAGCGTGACAACACTGTACACCCTCCTCACACGAACCTCCAACTCTGCAGTCATCGCCAACTTATTCTTTATTTGGACTATGAGGTGGCATATTTGTCTGTTGTAACTCCTAACACCGCCCCCCCCCAAAAGTCTCTGTGGGCACTTGAAAAGCAGTCTGGCAAGCATCTGCAAAACCCCCAAATCTCTTGCACTTCATCCTCTCACGAGGGAATTTACCTGGCAGCGAGAAAGCAAGCTTATCTGTGTATGAAATGCTAATGTGAATAGCCTCAGCTCTACTTTGTGGATGAGAACACACGGTGCTCTCTCCTTGTTGTAAAACCCACCTGCTCTGTGTGTTTTAGCATGTGTGAAATGGTGCAACCTGCCAAACTCTGGTAGCCTCTGCCTGAATTCAGACGTCTCAGACACGAAGAGAACCAAGTGCTGGAGGTGAAATGAATATATTTCCATTCCGAATCTACTCGTGTCTTTTTCTCTAGTTGTGTTTGGCAGAGGATGACTTAAATCCCAACCAGGTAGTGCTGAAATGAGTAGCCAATGCATGGTTTAGTCCGTTTAGGAAATATTTATCAAGACTTATTATAACAGATTAATCATTCAAGTCATTTATCAAGCCGAAATGCTAAGCAATTAATCATTTTTTAGGAGAAATCAATCGTCAACAGATGAATCAATAAATAATGAATAGTCACGAGATGGAAAAATTGCCAGGTTGCTGTATCTTATGTGCGTAATGCTGATGGAACCTTGTCTGGATATTGTGCCGCAGTGAGAGAAGAGCGAAATGATGATGATGATGATGAAGTTGAAAAACTGTGTTGGTTTTTTTTCCTTGCAGTGGCCAGCAGATGGGTGCTGTCTGCTCCATCCTGGCACTCCCGCTGTATGATTAGATCCCAAGAATCCAGCCATTAAACACACAACAGATGGGACATTTCCCATCTTGCACCCAGCTATCATTAAGCAGCCATACAACATATAGGGGGGTTGACAAGTGCATGCATGCTTTTTTTAATTTGACACCAACAAAAAAAAAAAAAAGAACTCCTCCTTTTGTGGATATAATGAAGGTTGTTTAACTTGGCATGTAAACATGAGGAGTTGAGACCATCAGAGACTTCCCGCTCTCATATCGGCAACCTTTGCCTTGCCGAGCTGTGTGAGGAGCGGTGCGTTTGGATTTGAGGTAATCAAAGCTGAGGCTTAGGGCAGATGGTGTTTGGAGGGTAGTGTACTGGAAGGACAAGTTGCTGTTGACTTTGGGAGACATAGTGGGAGGGGGTGACTGACACACCATCCAGCCTACATGACTCAGTGGGAGTCATTACTGCAATGGGCCTAATTACCTTCAGGCCTAATCTGTGTTTAAAAACCAGCTGCTTATTGCTTTTAATTACCCACAAGTGTTGGAAAAAAGATTGAAAGGCAAGGTTGGAGCATTTGTTTGTTTTGTTTTCTACATTTGTATGCACATGAGAGAGAGAAGAGACCGGAACTGTCTGAATACTTTACATTTCCAAGTTTCAGAAGGCTAATTGTAGCATCAGTGTAGTACTGTAGTTTCTGGACTGTTTACACAGAAGGCTTTAACTGTCCTTGTACTATACAGCATTGTTGTGTTTTTTTTTGTTTTTTTTAACTTTAAAATGTTACTCAGCGGTTGTACTTTCTGCAGCCTGAAAAGTAGTTTACTCTCAGTATTATCACTTTAGGCAAGAAGAAAGAGAGTTGATTCTCAGATCTTCAGATTTCGGTTTGACAAGAAGACAAGTCAAGTGAAGTGTTATAGAGCTGGGTCATGATTATTGTTAGATTATTTTAAGGTTGTCTTTTGATGACCATGCTTGGCTTATGCTATGTGGTCAAAGCACAATACTTACAGGTGCTGGAAAATGTGCAAAAATTAACTTGCAGATGAAAATATCAATCATTCGCTTGTGGAAATGTCAAACTGGCAGAATTTTCAGTACAAGAAAGTATTCTAGTGAAAATGCGAGCAATGCTTTTGGGGCATATTGGAAGCAGGAATGTTGGGAAAACTGTGGTCTTGCCATGTGGGTTGCTCGTCTGAATCTCTAGACATATTTCTGGCTCAGCAAATACTCTTAAGGTGGGAAGAGAAAGTGTGATATTCCAGACAGCTTACATCTGTTATGTGGCTGTGTGGACAAAACTGTCATCACATCAATAGTAGGTGATGCTAATTTGCCCAAAAAAACAACAGAATGAAAAATAATCTTGAAATAACTGAAACATGTATCTCACAAACTCTAAACTAGACCAATAGTTGAAAAGTGCTCACTTGTTAAAGAGTTTTTGTAGAACAAAACCCACTAGAACATCTCTTTCAGCCAAGATTTCCTGTGTGTTTTCCAGTATGATGACATTGTGGAAATACTACAGTCTGCTTGGCTAAACCCCTGAATCGTGGGCACAATCTCTCCAACCTATTTGTCTGCTCCAATTTCGTGGAAACCCCAGGGTGTGCCGCACATTCAGAGGATTGCCCTGCTTGTGAAGCTGATCGTACTAATCTGCTTCCTTTCACAAACAATGAGCTGGGTCAAGTCATCCAATAGACTCAGGGCAAAAGGCTTTATATTTTTAGAACAGGTCACGATCAATCAAATGTTTTTTGGTAGTTCTGACACACGTAGCGTTATCACTAGGGTTGGGCATTGTTAGGATTTAAACAATTCGGATTCCAATTCGGATTCTTCCTTTCAATTGCGGTTCTTTGAGGGGTGGACTTGAAACGGATCACGTGCTTATTTCACAAACTTATTTTTTTATTTTGATTAGGTGGTGGTTTGCAGTTTTACTGGGCTTTTTCAACATAAAATAAAGCCACACTAGAGCGCTTACTGTGCTACAGAAACCCAAACTTGCACATGTTAAATTTGGAAACCGATGATTGAATATGAAACCAAATTGTCCAAACAAATCCAATAAAGAAACTATTCCAATGGAATCGTAATTTTTGGAAGGATTCCAGGTAGGAATCGGTTCTTGATGCCAATCCTAGTTATAACTTGGCATTGACTCTGAACATAGTTTTAGACAGCATTTAGCTCAAAGTTTGCATGATGCATGCAGTCGATGAGGGATTATATTCACACTTCACACAGCACTTGAGGTATATGATAGGTAAAGGTGCTTTCATATGTAATGGACTGTATAATAGTAATACATGTTTTGATGCTACAAAGAGACAAACAGAGATGGAGATTTTGCTTAATATGGTCCTAACGTGAAAAAGAAATATAAACAGTTTTAGAAAAACTACTTAAAATGTAACACTACATAAAATTTAAATGTTTGTAGAAATGCAATGCTATCGGTAATTCTGGGCTAACAATGGAGGCTGTAAAACAAGACACTAAGACATCACTTAGAAACAGAGAACAGATTTTTCTTTGCTGGCAAGGGACCAAAATACATTTATCAAAATGACTTCAAAGTCAGGGTTTAGGTCAATGCAGAATCCTGGAATGCTTTTACACAGAAACAAAAAGGGATTCTAAACAATAGAAGTAAGGAAAAACTTTATAGACAAACACATTTGTGATTATAAAGTTTGTGTGAACACAAGTGGCTCTCTTCAGACTCATTTTATGACTCTGTCTTATAAAACATAGCTTTGTCTAGTGAGATTTCCAATTGAACCCAAGAGCAGTTGCCTCTGCAGATACTGTAAACATGGACAACTCTTAACTCAAAACAATTCCTTCCAGGAATTAGTTATATGGATGAAATCCGCTTAAGGCATAACCCATTTTATAGTGAGATTTTTTTTCTTTAGTCTGATCCTGAATTACACCTTGAAATGTAAGTGATCTTCATCGCATTGATGCAGAAATCATATCAGAATCGATTGTTACCATAACAATCCTGCTCAGTGATTTGCAACATTGTAATAACAAAATGCATCTAGAAATAGTAAAAGATGATTGCAGTAGAAAGAAAACAAATAGAAAAAAATTAGGCCTATGCTTCAATATGAGTGTTGTTTAGTCACCCAACCTCTGTGTGAATTGTTGTACTCTAATCGTTGTGCAAATAGTATAGTTCTAGTGAGTCTGACGCACGGCACATTCTAGTACTTTCCATATGCGTTATATCATATAAGAATGGAATAACAGGATATCCTCTGGGAACGGGATTACTAAGAAGTCAGGTTGACTTGGACAAGCCAGTCCTTAAAAAACAATGAATCATTTCCCATAATTTCTTTTTAAATATTTCTGTTGCAAAAACTAGGGCTGTATGTGACTTTTGAGAGGGGATAGCTTCAGGCGGGTGGGATTGGATGATTTAATACTCTTCTCAGTTTATAATAACTTTTATGTTGCACTTCTGGGGCAGTTGCTCTGCAGACTAACTTAGGTTCTTTGGTTCAGGTTTATTTTCATAGGCACAGTAAAGACAACTGACACCATGCAATGAAAATGTTGCTTTTCAAGTCTTTCTTACACAATGAATAAAAAAGGAGCAAATAAAATAAAGCTAAGTCAAACAATACAAAACTTGCAATAAAAAAGATTTAAAAAAAAAAGTTCCTAAAATGAAGATCTCAATATTGTACCATCTCTGCCTCCTTGAATAATTTGTCAACTTGGGAACCTCCAACAATAGCCTCCACCATTTGATCTAGACAAATTTATATTGTCTAACAATTAGGGATCGACCAATTATTGGCCTGGCCAATTATCGGGGCCGATATTTGGCAATTTGCAGATTATGTACAGTATATCTGTGCTTTATTCCACCGATGACTGATAAAGTTAATTAATAAAAAAGTGTGCTACTTTATGTCTGCTTCAGTCTGCAGCACTTGCAAACTTGAAATACTTCAGGAAGTTTCAGTTTTATTAAATAATTGCTTTAAACAAACTATAAAAGATTTCATTAAAGGTGCTCTAAGTGATGTTGGGTGACGTTACTTCTTGACGTTCACAGTGTTTTCATACAAAAGTAGCTCACCCCTCCCTCCTCTTCATCCCGTACTCTCCTCCTCCCCTCCGTACTTAACCCCACCAAACCCCAGCCCAAAATCCTTCTTGTCGGTTATTCACTGGAACGCTGGAACACAGTTTGAATGCTTGGTGGTGCAGGTGGGCCAGATTGTTTATGTTGCTGTTTGTGGAGCCTGGGCTGTCTACAGAGACCATGTTTTTTTTGTTTTTTTACAGTGTGTTCAGGGGACAGGCAGCTAGCGGATAGAGAGGAGATGTTTGCTGTATGTGACAAAAAAGCACCTTTAACTACTAATAATTGTATCGGTATTGGCCCTGAGAAAACAGAATCAATCGAATCTCTACTTACTAAATATTGTTGTATCACCCCAATGACACAGTGGCATTTATTCCAATGCAGCCAAATTCAGTTGCCTCTCCTTGTTACAGTACAGTCTGCATAAAGCTACACGCTGTAAGGTAAAAAAAACAACAACAATATATTAATGGTTTTAGAGCAGATGCTAGAGCACATATTGCATCTATTGGTGCCTATGATGTTCTTAAGCTTGCCATCCAATACAGCAGGTTCATAGAGAGCTCCTGATTCAGCAGAAACAAAAAAGAACAAAAATAAATTCAGACCTCAGGAACACTTCCCAGCTGTGTTACAGTCGGATTTCACACGAGCACATTATACTGTGTCACTAATTTTCTCCTGTGCTGTTTGTGTCTCCTTGTACTTACTTTAACAATCTCGTTTGTTTAGCACAGTGTAACATAGCCGGAGAGTGTAGAGGCAACTCCCAGGCCCTTTAAATGGGTAGAAAATGTTTGTAGTTATTTCTTTTTCAGGTGAGGTGAAAAGTCAAGAGTCTCTTTCAGTGTTGTCTCTTTCTGACTGAGGATAGAATAGTGGTTCAGTGCTATGTGTTTGGACCGGCCCCGGTCTTCTTGACACCGGCAGAAGGCTGATGCTGTGAAATTGAATGCAGTGGGTGAGCTCCCAGCAGGAGCCCTAAAACATTAGCTATTAGAGGCAGGTGACAGGAGCCTGTACTCCCTCTCTGCCAGACTGAGTTTAGGTCTCTCTCTGCTGCTCTCTCAACATCTCCTCCTCTCTGGCTGTCTTTCATTTTACTTCATCTTTCTGCCTTTTTAAGCATTTTGTCACCTGCAGTGTCATCAGTGGCTGGGGTAACATACAAAAGCTGTTGGCTGTACTCCAGCTAAGGTCTTACTCAATTTAGTTATTTACGTAACCACTTGATGCCATGTTGTTGAGTTTTCCTGTTTCCATAAATAAGTGAAGAGACAGAGTTTTTCTTTCTGCCTATGGTGTCCTAGCTACAGGTTTTACAGTCCACCAGTAAGAAAATAAAGTATGAAAAGGTTCAATGTGCTACGGGGGGCTACAAAAGAGAGCAGGAAAGGGTACAACGCTGGAAATGGTTCTCAGGAACAATTAACAAAGGCTGGTCATAGTTGTTTTTGTGCAAGCACACATACAGATGTGATAACTCAATGTAACCTTTCTCAAAGATATTAAATGATTCAGTACAAAGAAAAAACAGTGCAAGGTTTAATGGATATCTGTGTCAACTGAGCAGTGGATTCTGGGAAACAAATAATCCAGCAACTATACAGTGGACGTTTTGAGTACAGGGTTGGATCTGATTTACATTTTCATCATTTATAGAAGTTATTTTTGAGGATTTGATAAATCATTCAATGAACGTATTTGAGATTTGAAATTGCACATCCCACACATAGTGGGACAAACAGAGAAAAGTGAGTCCGTCTCTAAATATTTTCTAATTTCCCTACTCCGTCTGTGACTCTAAATGTTAAACACCTATTGAAGATGTAGACCCCTTGAAAATGGGTCACACATATGTAATTTCAGTTGTTACAACAGCTGCACACTGTAGTTTTTAACATATGCTGCTCAAGCAGCAGTTACAAGTGCATTTGTTGGAAACTACTATTTGTACAGCAGATAAATAGACATTTGGTGCTCTAATAAGGGTTTCCAGCAGCAGAATGGTTCATGTGGGAAAGTAAACTACAGGCCCGTATTGTAGCATGTCATCTAGTCAACGATTTATCCCGATAACAAAACCCGATCAAAACAGAATTGCACGTGCATGACAGTAATAACAATCACTTGTGCGTGCATCCGGCCAAAATCTCTGTGGGTGCCACTGTGCATAACCCATCTAGTTAAACGCTGCACATGTATAAACATGCCATGGGCAGAAGGCTGCACAAACAATATCATCATCATAAACAGGGGGACATTATTTCCATTAAGAGAGCCAGATGCTGCTGATTTCCTGGCTCCCTGAAATGTTTTTTTTTATTGTGTGCTTAAAATAAGCATGATAATAAGACCATTAAAAGACTGATTGAAGAGAGCCCCAGGAGGTGCAAGTGAAACCACTGGAAAATATATTCTCGTTCTGAAAAGGAGTCTGACTCACTCAGGTGCCCACGATAGTCTCACCGATGCTTTGACTATGTAGGGAGATTTGCCAGAGTGTGGTTGAATCATGACATTGTTGAATCCCACTGAACTAGTAAACACAAACTTAAAATCTCATAGATATTTTCCAAAGAACTCAGTTTTCCTTGCAGGGCTTGGTATCATTTTCTCAGTTACTGCAAGAGAGCAGGGGAAGCCGGATTTGGGCGTAGCTCTACCTATGCAGATGAGAATCTTTTCCCAGATTACACGTGTTTAGAGTGTGTTGCTGAGTATTTATCGCCAGCTGCTTGAATCTAAGTCGATGTGGAACAGCTTGCCTTTGCTTTCACTGCCTGGGCTGGCAGTAGGAATTACCCGTTACAACCACCGCACCTAGTCAACATCACCCACAACTATAGTTGAGCTGCGTAATTTGCATGTCGAGAGGTTTTGAAACATGGGGATTAGTCAGGGGTTCTAAGCCAATCTTAATCCGTATATGTGTAGAAATATTTATAAAAAAATATATAATTCACAGAGTTTCCTCCAAAGTATGTGACTGCTGTAAGTTGCATTAATGTCTCGTTTTAGCGTTTTTTCTCTAATGGAGTCACATTCATTGTGAGAGATGGAGCGCAGCAGCCTTTGAAGTCTGTCAGTTTCTATATCCTATTAAATATCAAATACATGTGTTTGTCCTCCCGATAATCCCCACAAAGCTGCTATTCAACTTCAGCACTTATTTGTAAAGGCTAGTTATTTCAAAATAAAAATGTGCCTGCCTCTATGGGAATTTTACATAGGGGTGTCTATACTAATGCCCCCTGTACTTAAAGGAATAACATTTATTTATTTACAATAAATTATTCACTTAAAGCAAAGGTTGGATTTTCCTAAATTTTTTGAATTAAGGTATTAAGATCAATTTCTTATATATATATAAATTTATATATACACACAGTATATATATATATATATATATATATATATATATATATACACACACAGTATATACATACACACGGTATATACACACACACACACAGTATATATATATGACATTTTCTGAACAGTACACCCCTAACGATTATTATTATTATTTATTAGAAAAACGTAATTTTACTTTGTCGCGATGGTTTTAAATTGTTGACTCACAGTTCACTCAGTTAACAGTTCACTCAGTTAACAAGTTTCTCTTGTTAATGCAGTTTGGTGTGCAAACTGTGTTTCTAAGAATTACATTGGGGACATTTTTATTTTTTTTCACCAAAACGGATTGGCTGGCACCATTATTTACCCTTACCACAACACTGTGTGACTGTCTTGTGTTGCATTCTTTTCTGGACTTAATGTTAGTCAAAAGCGAGAGTATTATCCCAACAGTGATCCAAATCCTTTCCAAGTCCAAATCCTTTTAAGTGTTCTTCCTTTACCTTATTTATTGAGGATGTTTTGGATGCTTTGTAGCTGAATGGCCATCGCAGAGAATATGAGCAAGACTTCTGTGGAGGCTCTGGCAGAGCTTACCTACGTAAGTGGCCTGGTGTTTATATTTGGGCGCTGGTGTGTTCGTCGAGCCGGCATGTGTGTTTGTGTGTGTGTGTGTGT
>NC_045754.1:5925623-5928808 GCF_008692095.1 Etheostoma spectabile
GTGTGTGTGTGTGTGTGGAGGGGAGTGTGTGGTGGAGGGAGAAGTGAGAGAGTGGCAGTGATTAGCTTCGGAGCGAGTAGTGTCTCTAGAGTCATAGTGTGAGAAACAAAGTGTCTCCCCTGTTCTTTCTGACCACGGTGAGACATCTGCAGCAGGAGAAGTTAACCCTTTCCTTGATTTCATGTTGTTTATGGAGAAGGGGAACCAGGAGATTAGTCGGGGGGAAATGTAACGCTAACAAGCCACGGCTGAGAGACATGCGTCTCCGCAACGTGTAGTTGCATTTTTTGAGAGGTGCATGTCAGCCGCAGAGGGGTCTGTGGGGGTACGCCGTCTATTTGCTGCAGAAGCAGAAAACGGCCTTTACACATTTTAAAAACTTGTTCTACGTGTGTTTCTGTGTCAGACCATTTTGACAAGTTGACATATACATTTTGAATATGTGGTTAATTTGTCAAAGGAAACCCAACTTCTCCAACATTTTCCATTTTTATTTAATTTCATTTATCAGTGGCAGTGATATCTCCACATAGTTTTAAACATATGATTTCATTAGTTTAGAAGGCTGAACTTCAGTCTCAATGTTAAAATCTAGTATATGTTGCTGGTAAAATAGTTCAATGATCTCCATTTTCCTTCTCTTATGGTGAAAAGCAGTAATTGGTGTGTTTCTGGATCTCACTTTCCCAGGTAATATCACCACAGGTGTAACTGGTAATAATGCAAATGCAATGGGCTTTTATTAGCGGGCCATAGGCCTTGTGTTACCTCATTCAGTGATAGATAGTGACTCAACAGACATTTATTTGATGAATTGAATTGATGAAATTAATATTTTCAAGACTTGTACTTAAAGGTAGGGTTAGGCAATATATTGATGTTGCATCAATATCGCGATATGAAACTAGATATTGTCTTAGATATTGGATATATCATAATATTATAATATAAGTGTTGTCTTTACCTTGTTTTACAGGCTGCATTACAGTAAAGTGATTTACAGTAAAGTGACCAGACTTCTAGCTGTTGTGTTATTTACCTTTACCCACTCAGTCATTAAAACCTTTCTAGAGAATATTTATCAAAAATCTCATTGTGTAAATAACATTTTGTTAAATTACCAATAGTCAACCATGCAATATCGTCGCCATATTGACATCAAGGTATTTGGTCAAGAATATTGTGATATTTGATTTTCTCTCTATATCGTCCAGCCCTACTTTAAGGTTCATGTTTTTATTGAAGTGTTAACAAAGGGCAGTGCTGCAGCCTCTGGGTACTTTTGGTTGTTTGGATTATGCCCCAGAAAAAATAAGAAAATGGTGGCAGTTCAGTGTTTATCACACTTAGTTTTATTTAGAATAAACTTTGCAGAGTTAGTCTTAGTTTTAAGAATAGGGCTCAAGGAAAGGCAATTAGGTGTGCTTTCAATCCTTTCTTGAAAAGAGAGCTCCATTTAGTGAGCTCAGAAAAAATAAAGATCTCATTCATCTCATTCACTACTTGAATGAGATTCTGAAATGGTTATTATATCTCTAGTTGTCACACCAAAGGGCATTCCAGAACAGCAAGGTGAAATGATGCAATCTCCTTTCATCCCTAAAAAAAAAGTCAGCAGTGAGGAGCGATTTCATGCTTCAGAAGCACATAAATAATACATCTAGCTTTAAACTCCATCCCAAGACTAGACACCTCTCCATCATACCTCCTCTCTTTAAAGACTACAGAATTGCACACGCAGGTCTACAGCAGAGCTTCACTTGAATGCTCAGTAACAGACATTTAACAAAGCTTGCAGTTGTTGTTTTACCACTTTAACGCCGTCTTCAATAAACAGTTATTGATTTTGAAAAAATTGTTTCCTTCTTTTTCTTCTATTCCATTCCACTGCCTTTTAAAAATGATGGCTTGATGTCTGTCCTTATAACAGTAAATGTATTTCTATTATTCACTGTGCTGAGGCGCACAGTTAGATTCAGAGGATGCCCTGGTCGTGTTAAAACAAGTCAAACCTTTTTTTTGGGGGGGGATGTTTTTTTTTTTTAATAAAGCCAACTCATCCTTTGAGTCACATGGCCAGCACTGTTCTGCTCTGATCCATGACCTCACAGGGCCGTATCAGTCACCACGCAGCGCTCCGACCTTAAAGGCATCGACATCCTTTTAATAGCACTGTGACTCCTCAAGTCTAAACTTGTTAGTATCATCTGCATAATGGCTGGATTACTACACTAGATTTCTTGTTGCCAGGGAGTTTGAAGTGCATATACTCTTTTTTAATGATGTGTGCGTTGCAAATTAATTGGAGGGTATTAGTGGACATTTAGCTTCTAATATCCATCAAATTCATCTCTAACTCTGTGTTTCTCTTTCCCCTCTTCTCTCTCTCCCAGGATATCCAGAATGGCTGTCAGGATTAAACTCTGCACTTGGTAGAACTACCCAGAAGTTCACGACCGTTTGCACAGCATCTCACAGCCTGGAAAATTCCATGATGTAAATATATTTTGCTTTTTTTTTTTTTCTCCATCAAACCTTCCGCTTTGGGCCATGAACCTTAGAGGATCTACCGGGACCGCTATTTCCTTAGTTTGGATATAGATTCCTCTTTTGCTTTGACTATTGCACAGGCCTGGAGCGGTGGCAAGTTGTGGCGGCGGCGGTGGTGGGAGGACCTTACCACCTTGGAACACGGGGATAACTTTTACAAAAGCACGCGCCACCATGAGGATATCCACCGCCTCCTGTCTCTGTCCCTTTCTGGTCTGCCTCTGTTTCATCCAGAGGTGCTACGGAGCGAGCCACCACGTCCCCGCCAAAGTGCTCTCCAAGAATCAGACCAAACTGGCCAACGGGGAGACGGAGGTGCACCACAGGCCCAAGCGTGGCTGGATCTGGAACCAGTTCTTTGTTTTAGAAGAACACTTGGGACCAGATGCACAGTATGTGGGAAAGGTAGGATGTTTTATTCAACTGTACAAAAGAAAGAAGTCTTTTGATCCCAGGGAACTTGCTTTTTTACAGCTTACTTGGCATTTTTCTCTCCCGTTCTTGTTTATTGAGAAATGGGTTACAGCAGGAGCAAGCTGTTCAATTGAGGTAGATCGCCACACCGGCATTGTACACGCTCTTTTTTTAATCTTCTGATGTGGAAATTCAGGGCTCGTTTGTTGGAAGGTGTGTTT